>NC_142809.1:17118122-17372157 GCF_049724085.1 Artemia sp. Qi Xiang Cuo | reverse complement strand
AAGTTTATTTATTACCTTTATTTTTAGTTTATTTTTAGTTAGTTTTAGATTAGAGTTTTAGTTTAGCTAGAGTTTTACTAAAGAGTTTTAGTTTGAGTTTTAATTTAGCAGTTTAGTTTAGTTTTAGTTTAGTATAGTTTAGATTTTTAGTTTATTTTTAGTTTAATTTTTAGTTTTAATTTAGATTTTTATTTATATTTTAAGTTTAATTTATTTTAGTTTTAGATTAGTGTTTAGTTTTAGTTTAGAATTTAGTTAGCTTAAAAGTTTATATCTTAGTTAGTTTAGTAGTTTAGATTTTTAGTTAGAGTTTTAATTTAGCAGTTTAATTTAGTTTAGTTTTAAATTAGTGTTTAGTTTTATTGTAGAATTTTTAGTTTGTTTAGTAGTTTAGATTTTAGTTAGTTTAGTAGTTTAGTTTTCGTTTAGAGTTTTACTTAGTTTAGTAGTTAAGAGTTTTAGTTAGAGTTATAGTTTAGTTTTGGTTTAGTTTAGTCTAGATTTTTAGTTTACTATTTTATTAGTTATTTAGTTTAGATTTTTAGTTTATTTTAAGTTTATTCATTACCTTTATTTTTTTAGTTTAGTTTTAGTTTAGTTTTAGATTAGAGTTTTAGTTTAGCTAGAGTTTTACATAAGAGTTTTAGTTAGAGTTTTAATTTAGTAGCTTAGTATAGTTTTAGTTTAATTTTAGTTTAGTTTTAGATTAGTGTTTAGTTTTAGTTTAGAGTTTTAGTTAGTTTAGTTTAGTTTTAGATTAGTGTTTAGTTTTAGTTAGAGTTATAGTTTAGTAGCTTAGAGATTAGAATTTATTTTTAGTTTAGTTTTAGTTAGTTTAGTTTTAGATTAAAGTTTTAGTTTAGCTAGAGTTTTACCTATGAGTTTTAGTTTGAGTTTTATTTTACTTTTAGTTTTTTTTTTGTTAATAGTTTTAGTTTTAAATAATAGTTTTAGTTAGAGTTTTAATTTAGTAGCTTAGTTCAGTTTTAGTTTAATTTTAGTTTAGTTTCAGATTAGTGTTTAGTTTTAGTTTAGAGTTTTAGTTAGTTTAGTTTAGTTTTAGATTAGTGTTTAGTTTTAGTTAGCTTAAAAGTTTAGATCTTAGTTAGTTTAGATTTTTAGTTAGAGTTTTAATTTAGCAGTTTAATTTAGTTTAGTTTTAAATTAGTGTTTAGTTTTAGTGTAGAATGTCTAGTTTGTTTACTAGTTTAGAGTTTTAGTTAGTTTAGTTTAGTTTTAGATTAGTGTTTAGTTTTAGTTAGAGTTATAGTTTAGTAGTTTAGAGATTAGAATTTATTTTTAGTTAGATTTTCAGTTTAATTTATTTTAGTTTTAGATTAAAGTTTTAGTTTATCTAGAGTTTTACCTATGAGTTTTAGTTTTAGTTTGAGTTTACTTTTAGTTTTTTTTTTGTTAAGAGTTGTCGTTTTACATAAAGAGTTTTAGTTAGAATTTTAATTTAGTAGCATAGTTCAGTTTTAGTTTAATTTTAGTTTAGTTTTAGATTAGTGTTTAGTTTTAGTTTAGAGTTTTAGTTAGTTTAGTTTTAGATTAGTGTTTAGTTTTAGTTAGAGTTATAGTTTAGTAGTTTAGAGATTAGAATTTATTTTTAGTTTAGTTTTAGTTAGTTTAGTTTTATATTAAAGTTTTAGTTTAGCTAGAGTTTTAACAATGAGTTTTAGTTTAAGTTTTAGTTTACTTTTAGTTTTTTTTTTGTTAAGAGTTTTCGTTTTACATAAGAGTTTTAGTTAGAGTTTTAATTTAGTAGGTTAGTTCAGTTTTAGTTTAATTTTAGTTTAGTTTTAGATTAGTGTTTAGTTTTAGTTTAGAGTTTTAGTTAGTTTAGTTTAGTTTTAGATTAGTGTGTAGTTTTAGTTAGAGTTATAGTTTAGTAGTTTAGAGATTAGAATTTATTTTTAGTTTAGTTTTAGCTAGTTTAGTTTTAGATTAAAGTTCTAGTTTAGCTAGAGTTTTACCTATGAGTTTTAGTTTGAGTTTGAGTTTACTTTTAGATTTTTTTGTTAAGAGTTTTCGTTTTACATAAGAGTTTTAGTTAGAGTTTTAATTTAGTAGCTTAGTTCAGTTTTAGTTTAATTTTAGTTTAGTTTTAGATTAGTGTTTAGTTTTAGTTTAGAGTTTTAGTTAGTTTAGTTTAGTTTTAGATTAGTGTTTAGTTTTAGTTAGAGTTATAGTTTAGTAGTTTAGAGTTTAGAATTTATTTTTAGTTTAGTTTTAGTTAGTTTAGTTTTAGATTAGAGATTTAGTTTAGCTAGAGTTTTACCTATCAGTTTTAGTTTGAGTTTTAGTTTACTTTTAGTTTTTTTTAGTTAAGAGTTTTCGTTTTACTTTAGAATTTTAGCTAGAGTTTAGTTTGGAGTTTTAGTTTAGCTTTATTTTAATGTTTTAGTTTAGATTTTAGGATAGTTTAGTTTAGTTTTAGTTAGTTTATTTTTAGTTATGGTTTTGAAGTGCCTAAAAGGAAAAATAAAGGCCGTTGTTCTTGTAGTTTCTTCAGTGTCATAACGTCAACTAATAGCCTTTTCTACTGTTCACTGGAAGATATACTGTAATTTCATTGTTGAAAATGTCGGTGACTACACGTAGATCCTCGGGTGTGCTCTGATTAAGATCCAACAAATTGTAACCGTTGGGCTTGCTAGTCTCCTGAGTGTCCGCTGAAAACAGAAATTTTGGGGCGCGGGGTTATATGTGTTTATTGATATTTTTTAGCGAGCTATAATCACGAACGACTCGATAGATAATATAGATAGTGCAATTCAAAGCAAGGGTTCGCATACATTTGCTCTGATGAAACAGATTGTGTAGAACTAGGGTTATGGAAATGTGTTCATGGTGGGAGCGAACGGTGAACAGTTGTAGCATTTCCTGTGAGAACTGTTCAATGGATTCAACCAAATCATCAATAATCAACCACGAGTTCGATTCAATACTATTGAAAACATGAATTCCCCGTATAAATTGTATTGGTATGGCTATGGCAATAGCTTTTATTTTATCATAGGACTCCTGCCAAATACTCTAGCAATAATAGATTTTTTTCGGCTTTTCCAAAAACATTTTATCGCAATTTTGAATTATTTTAGTTAAAAGTGTTGTTTTCCCCGACATTGACGGCCCACAAAGAAACGATCTGAAGGGTGTTTTAAATTAATACATGCTGTTGACAACAGTCGGACAACAACTAACTGTAAATCATACGTGTCCAATGAATAAGTAGTAATTTTCCCATAGATCAATGTATTCAAGAACAAAAAAAAAGAAAAAATTTCATGGCAGCATTTATTTCGGCAATATGAAAACAATTATTTATTCAACATGAACAATAATAAAAATAACACTTGTTCAACAAGATTCTGACAAAATTTCATGGTCAACATGTAAACTCTATTTGTTCAACAAGAACATTGATAATACATTATAAATAAACACTTTTGTCCATCAGTAACACTGATTGTCTTTAAACACTTTTCTATACAACACTTTTGTTAATCTACATTACTTTGTCTTTAAACAATTTCTATACAACAAAAAATACACTTTGAACATTAACTAAGTACTGTTGACCATTACAGTGAATTTAAAGGTGGGGTCCCCCCCCGGGCCGCGGGGCCGAAGGCCGGCCGCGGGCGGAACCCCCCCCCCTGGGCGGCTTAGGGCAGGACCCCCCACCCCCCGGGAACCGCGGGGGAAAAACAGTACAATTGTTGTCGTCACTGCTACAGGTTAGTTAAGGTTGAGTTAGTTAGATTAGTTAATTTATGAATGTGTTTGGTTAGTTAATTTATGAACAGTCCGTGGTGGTGGTTAGTTGGTTAGTCAGATTAGTTTATCCAGACCAAGTTGATTGCGATAGTCTATACATTCAACTCGGTCTGAAATACATTAGTAGCCACGAGGTATAACACTCACACCATTTTTGAACATATAGACTTTGTCAAATAGACATTACATTGCATTCTTCTCCACTCTCATAATATAATTTCTATACTCTAGAGAGTGAATTGCAAACACTTGTTCTCTCGGCACTATCCCACTTTTTACATAGTCTCTGTAAACACTCATGTTGAAATTGCTCTTTACAAAATGTTTAGGCACCCCTTTACACGCCTTCTTTTCATCCCCACAAAGAGTTTCAACGCAATAAACTTTGGGGCCCGGGAACACCCCCCTGGATATCAAATCACTCCCCGTCTCTAATTTTAACATTAATAGTTGGTTGGGGGCTTGACGTTTCACCAACTCGGGATAGAGAGATGGATTCCAGTTGGTGAAATCCATCTGCGACCTGATGTGTTCCCCCTTTTCTAAATCACCCAATAAATCTTCGGTCCCATTTACCTTTAACAGCAGAGAAACTGTATCCCCATAGTATATTCAACCTCCCCCTCCCGTGGCCATTGCACCTTGCACACATTGTAAAAGAATGACAACATGTGCTTTTTGGAAATTTCCAGGACTGAACTGCAGCCTGCAATATTCTTGTTCAGTACCACATTTCGCTTTTGCCTGTGTAGAAGAACCATGCCAGTCTCTATGCTCGTGAACCATGTAAAATTGGGATCGGCAATAATTTGTGCACACTCTAGAGGGTCAGTCACGACGTCGCAGCGAGATCTATTACGAACGCTTTCACACATTTTGCCAGACGCTGAATTTAGGATGAGTTTGTACATTTCCGTCTCCAACTTTGAGTTTGCCCTAGACCGTTTATCGATAAAGGTATCAATAAATATTTTTAAGTATGGTCATTGATTGAACTGCACGATCCTATCTAATTTGATGATCTTTAAACCATTGCTAACCGTCCAATGTAAAAGCGCATGGTGAACAACGATAGTCTCTGTATGGACTAACTCAACAATCAACTTTTGTTTGGAGGGGGTCCAATGCATCCCCAAAACCTCAACCAATAAACGATTATAGGGACTCTAAGAGTCCCCCCCCACCGGCTTAGTGATCCAGGAAAGAACAAATCTTTGACTAAGTCGTGAAGGGACAGAGGACTGTGACCGTCAATTTCAAAGAACCATCCTTGTGGCCCGTTGTCCTCGACGGTGGTAATGTCGGGGAACTCACAAAGATTCTCAAGCTATTGATAGTTCCCACACAGCAAAGAGCAGTGAGACATTGCCGAGGGACACAATGAGTTCATGTCCAAAAACACTGCATTTGACTTTACACCGGTGTTTTGTCCGCTCGGATCGATTGATAAGACGCGGTCCCCATGAAAAACATCCCCCCCCCTCATTGAACACTCTACAAAATTGTGTTGATCTAAATCTGTGATTATGCCTATTTCCTCCCCGCTAATTTTTAAAATCAAATCCATCACTAAATGGGGTGTGGAAAAATAGTAGCCTAAATCTAACCCGAACTCCGAATAGATTTGGTCTGTGTTATTAAAGACTATATCCAACAGAGTTAGAAAGTCACTGGCCAAGTACAGTCTACAATAATCCCACCCTGTTTTACAATCCCCACTTGACCAAAACTTCTTAGCAAACTCATACTCCTCGGTTGTACATTCACTGTTAGTCAGTGAATTGTAAAAAGCTTCAATGTGAGGTACTGTCCCCTCGCTTAAGCGAGTACCAGAACAGCAATAATTGTACGCATATATACCTTTGCAGGTCAACAGATCATACATTTCACTGTCTGGAAAGTGCTGTTTAAGCAAGGGAAAGCTGTCAAAATTGTCGCTTTTCTGCACTTGAATCAATTGACTCAATGCCTTGGGGAAAAATCTACATGAATCTAAAAACCTGATTTTATTCCAACACGTATGCCCATTATCCACTGCCTGCCATTTCAGTTCTAGAAACAACAACTTCTCGGCCGATTTGGAAATAATGCTATAGGTAAATGAACTGTTTGCCCATGGACTGTCTTCTCTCCCTCTCTCTTTGTGTATACGTGCCAGTGCCGTTAAAATATATTTTAAATCATAATGAGAGTTGTGGATTAAAATAGGGGTGAAAATCTATTTGCTAACATTTAAATTACACGACTGATGCGCAACCCCTCTAAAATTACTACCCCCCGAGGATATTTCCTGCCACAAGTGATTATGATCTCTGACTTTCCCCTCCCACCGCCTCTTTTCCCTGTAGCCCCCTTATCCCCCTCTACAAACTCCCCCTTACAAAACTAACATATTTTTTGATTTTTAATCGCGAGACGATCCTCTGCAGACAACACCATAGGACAATGGGTTTTGCTTAAGCGACAAATAGCGCCATAAGCCGCGCCAATTAGGTTAGTCAATGTCTTGACCATGGACTCCCCCTCATCCAATGTTTCTACTATTTCTAACAACCGCATGGTGTTAGAACTATGTCTTTGCGCGTGGGCATAGGACACTGCAATAGCTTGGTGTTCTTTGAATCGGTTTGGAAATTGGGGGTCGTTCACCTCCACCAGCTTAGCTTCACAGTCTAAAGATATTTTGTTGCACTGGAGAAGGGTGTTTTGGAAATTTTTGAAGCGTAAAATAGCCCTATCCCCTGAAACCGTTTCCACTGTCTGGTGGCCATGCCGCCTGCAATGTCTCATGTTATTCTGCAACTTTAATTCAGTCTAAAATATAGATAGGCATGTTTGACAGTAGAAACGTGCCCCCCATCCTTTGTTACCCTCCCCCAGAACTCTACTAATGTCAGTGATAGGATTAAAATGGCCAATTGCATCCGGTACGCTAGGTGGTGCGTATAACAACCAAACCCAGTGTCTGACCAAATAAATTGACGGGCCCCTTACAGGGAAGACCACCCCCTTCTTTTTAGAACGAATCCCATCCCCAAATTCAGTTTCATACTGAACCACAGTAACGCCGATATTTAAGTGGGCATTAGCCCTTTCAAAAATATCAATGGATCGAAGCGTTACTGGGTATTTCCCCTCTAAACAAGAAAAATCTACAATGGGGAAATCGGACCCGTCCTTCCCATGCACAGCCCAATTGTCTAAATTCATCTTGGAAGCGTCACGTGCTAGAGGCTCGAATGCTGATATGAGGAAAGCATATCGGAAACACATTTGATCTGTTTCAAAACAGATCCGCTGGACACCTTGACATCCCACTGGATCTGGATTATAATTTAGAACTGTGCTCTCATCCCAATGCCCCCCTCTTAAAATAAAATCTTTCTTAAATTTACATATATTTATACTAAAATTTTCAACAAAAAGAACTAGAGATCCACTCATATTTTCATTAAAGTTCTCGAGATGTGAAATAATTTGATCTACCCAATCCATGAAAAGACCCTCAAAATTTTCTAAATTCGGATAAATTATGCGCATCTCGGAATGTATATAATGGTGATAAACTTCAGTTTTCCCCTCATTTAAATAAAACACCTTTAAAACAATAGAAACCTTAATTGAATCCTTCACCCACAATTGAATTTTATTCACCATAAGTGTACGAATTCTATCTACATACGCGTGCACAATTTCTACAGGGCCAAAAACAAATTTTCCCCCCAGTAGTGAATTAAAAGGGTCTCCAAAAGACGCAGTGTAAACAACTATTGCATTTAAAATTGTATTGGATAATTGAAAGTCTGGAAAAGCTGTACCCCCCTCCCCCGCGTGTATATAAACCCCTCCCCCCACGTTGTGAACCAAATTTTGCCAATGTTACCCTTCAGTTGTTTGAAGTGGACTTGGTAGGGTATTGGAGGCTGGAGGAGGAGGAGGAGAAGGGTTCCCAGTTAATTCATTTGTGAAATCCTCTATAAACTGTAGCGTATTTGGACTCAAGTCCCCCTGCTTAACTGTGCTATTATCTACATTAAAAAAATAATTTAAATACTCATCAATATTATCAGGTATTTCGTTGGAATTAGCGATATCACTCCATGGTGAAATGTTGTTGTTGGAGAGCTCCTCCCCTTCTCCAACTGATGAGGGGGAAGACAAAGAATAAGGGACCAATGCACCAACCTATAAATGAAAAATAGCTTATTTTCAATGTGTTCAAATCATCCCTACTGTTAAAATTTGGATTATTATTGCTTAATAGCATTTGGTTAATTCAACTGAAAGCAGTCAATTTCCAACTTAATATATTTAAAATCTAAAAAAACGCTTTAAATAGAAGGCACCAATTTTTTAAAAAAACATTTTATTTTAAAATTTTTAAAAACAGCCATGCTTTTTTTTTTTTTTTTATTTTTTTTTGCGGCACTTTTAGGGGCCCGCAGTACTTATATTGCCCGCAGCGCATCCCAGCGGCGCACCCACGGCGCACCCCGCGGCGCATCCCACGGCGCATCTCGGACCCGTGGCGCATCCCCACGGCGCTTGTCGGACCCGCGGCGCATCCCCACGGCGCTTCTCTGCCCCGCGGTGCTTCCCACAGCACTTTCCTGACCCGCATTTACATAATGCCCGTCAAAAGTCGCTATTTTTTTTCTAATTCCACACAGATTCAGTGAACTCATGAGTTTAATTATTGTAACCTATCGTGCGCGAGTGTTCCAATTTACAAGATTGAACTTCAAAATGCCGAGAACCGTTAACTTGATTTCCCCTCGCTAAAATCTTTGGCACGATGTAAGGCTCAGTGTAAATTAGGACGCTGATATGTGACAGATGGAATAGTCTCTCTCTTAAAACTATGTGAAAAATAGCATTCACAGAGTTTCAAAGGTATCTAAAACTATATATGATAGTGAAGAGATAGCAAGAGAGAAAATAGTAAAGATTAGAAAAAAAGAGCAGTTTCTTTGCAATAAAATTACATTTAGATATGTAATAGTGGTGGGGGGGGGGGGGGTTAATATCTCAGAGATACACTTTTACACAATGTTGAAAAATAGTGAAAAGAAAAAAACATTGGAAGAAATAGATATGTATTTCTATAAGATAGTTTGAGGAAAAAATACTCACATTTGCAAATCCTGGCTGCACTTGGGAGCCGGATGGTCCAGGTAGAGTGTGTTGGAGGGCGGAAGGGGCAGCGTCGCTATGTTCTTGTGCAGATTGGACTGCGATGTTATGGGATTGCATAGATGAGCCAGCAGGGTTCACCTTCCTTGTGGCCCATTGTCTTTTCGGTTTTTGACCGGACTGCATTGGGGCTGGCAGTGATGGGGCTGCCTCACCCTCTCTTGTTCTCTTGGAAGGAGGGGGCACGCATTCTTTATAATTGGCCTTAAAGAAGAGAAAAAAGTTAGTATCAAAATAATTTCCCCCTTTTTACAGAAAGAAAGTTAGTACCCTCATCCATATAATTTTGTCTAGAAAAGTACTTATCACTAAGAAGCCCCCTCCTCCACCCTTTTTTCAGTAAAGCAAAAAGTAAAAATTTCACGAGAAATATATTAGACTTAGAAATCAAACGTTTTTATTAGACAATCAGTAGTCTATATCCATAGGATAGGAATCATTGTTTCTATTTTTACCATTTAGAAAAAATATTAAATGTTTCAGTCTATAGGCTTTAAATTAGATCGTTAACCCAGCGGCCTATAGACCTAAATTTGCAAACATAGGTTAAAATGCTATTCAATTTACACATAATATAAGCTTCATGCAACTCTCAAAGACCCTTCTAGCCCTGCACTGTTTGTTTTCATTTTAAACTGATGGCGGTAGAATTCAAGGCAATGCCCCCTCCCTTTTACATAATTTACTTACAACGAAGCTGTTAGAAGCAAGGCATTGCCCCCTTTCCCCCCTTTTACATAATGTCCTAAATATTATGTTAGACTTTAATTTGAAAATAATCTGTTTTACTTCTCCAAAATATAACATCACGTCTGTGCTTAATTATTGCATCATCGCGTTTTAATTTTGACGGAAGAACACTTCCTTTGCCTAAAGCCAGCTAATGTTTACAAACACGAAAAGGGATGACAGCTAATTTTAGCTTCGCGCTGGAACCTTGTGTCAAAACAAAGCGATATTTTCTTTAAAAATTGAGAGAAGTCAGTAGACACTTTAAATCACATTAATTTAACGAAACGAAAATTATTTCTATATGCAAGAATTTTGTTGTAAAACAGTGAGGGGGGGGTTAGGTTTTGAGGGTAAAAAGAATATATTTTATGTTTTCCATCGAGTATAAAGATTGTATAGTGATGTTTGTATTGTATGGGGGGGGGGGGTGACCACCTGAATATACTGGAGGGTGACCAAGGAAAATAATTTTATTTGAAAATAAAAAACAGGAATTTAACGAATGGATAATTAATTCTATTTGCAAGAATTTGATTGTAAAAAAAATGGGGGGGGGTTAGGTTTTGATGGTAAAAAGAATATATTTACGTTTTCCGTCGAGTATAAGGATTGTATAGTGATGCTTGTATTGTTTGAGGGGGGGAGGGGGATTTACCTGAATATACTGGAGGGTGACCACGGAAAATAAAAAACAGGAATTTAACGAAAGGATAATTAATTCTATTTGCGAGAATTTGATTGTAAAACAATGGGGTGGGGTTAGGTTTTGAGGGTAAAAAGAATATATTTTACGTTTTCCATCGAGTATAAAGATTGCAAGGTGGTTTGGTTTGTGAGGGGGGGGGGGATTTACCTGAAGAGACTGGAGGGTGACCACGGAAAATAATTTTATTTTGAAAATAAAAACGGAACTTACATGGTAAATTAAGGTTGCCAATGCTTCTAATTTATCAAATTTATCCATTGTTGTTTCAATAGTGTCACAATACTTTCTGATAATTTAATCACATTGCATGTCCGTTATATACGAAATCTCAAGGGCGAATTGTTATGTGACGGGGAAATCATATGTAACAAGCCCTCTGATTGGCTGAGAAAGGATATGTATCCGACTCGCTGATTGGCTGAGAAGGAAACACGTGATCTAACTGTTTCCTGGAAACTCATAACATTTGCTGAGAGCGTGCACTTACAACAACAACAACAACATCGACCTTGACATTCGCTGAGAGCGTGCACTTACAACAACAACAACAAATAAATAGACATTGACATTCGCTGAGAGCGTGCACTTACAACAACAACAACAACATTGACCTTGACATTCGCTGAGAGCTTGCACTTACAACAACAACAACAACATCGACCTTGACATTCGCTGAGAGCGTGCACTTACAACAACAATAACATCGACCATGGAAAAAGAGGTCATTGACCGATTACGCAATCTTTCTCCCTAGGAACTCTATGCCCATATTAGGAGTCTCGTCACGAGTTATAGGGTCATTTCTACTAGTGTGCCCTATCACACTAGTTTTGCCTTTTGAGGATCATATTCCAACCTATCCTCTTGAGGGATGGAAAAGATTCTCTCCTTAGTCTCTCATTTTTATTCAATTTTGACGAGAGAGAGCAAACTTCTTTTTGTACCATTTTAGTAAACTTCCGCTGGGGTCATGTTCTTTGTAACAGAGAAATAATAGTTTTAAGTGTAAACACTTTCTTATTGAATTTCCAACGTTACCATTAGCTTCGCCAGGAATCGAAAAGTGATCAGAAAAACCAATAAAATGGGGAAAGTAGAAAATGGCATATCACAAAATACTTGAGATAATTTCGATTTTGTGACACCTTTTCTCAATATCTCAGTTCTTGGGGGAGGGAGGTTGAGCCATGTATCTCTTCTATAAATGGTTTTTAAAACAATACCCTAAATGTCTAACTGAAAATTAAATTGCAGGATCACTCTGTAGAAATTATACCAATCTGTTTCTAAATAGATGACTAACTTACCGGTTTGACTTACCAGGTAAGTCTGATTATGATTACCAGTTACAATTATTTTTAATGGCTATATCAATATACGCTGCTCATTTAACAAATTGGCTATTGATATAGTTTACGTTCTGATTAGCTCTGTTAGAAGCAGAACAATGGTACATACCAAAAAGCGGTTGCTGTCAAAGTTTTTGGGGGTTATCACCACCCTCATGAATCACATGTCGTTTGCAATAGTACCCTACTACAGACTACACTACAAATTTGTTGAAGGGTCAAGCTGTACGAATACTCATTAGGAGACACCTGGCCTCTATTTTACAACGTTCAAAGGTATGTAGATAATTGGGTGGGCCTGCTCGATTTTAAATTCTTAGCTTTAGCACCTTTTCAAAGAGGGAACTCAGTCAGTGATTCAAAACTCTATGCACCCCTTTTCACCTTTACAGCCCTGTAATGAATCAAATAAAAATTGAAAGGTGGCTGTTTTAGTCCAAAGGGTAGTAAGTTCAAAAATTTATCTTAAAGAGTAATTTAATCCTTGACCTCTCAGAGGGTAAGGAGGAACAAACAATCCAAACAGCCCATACCAAATAACAGATGCTCCACTGATGCATATGGTAGAAAGCAAACCCTGTTCAAATCAGAGTCACGCAATGTTTTCAGTCTGTATGAGCGCAGGGCCCAGAGCCAGAGCCCCCCACCACTAATGAACTCTATATATACAGACATTCTATACCACTTTTAATCGCGATCAATCTGGAGAAAATTAAGGAGGGATTCTGACTGATTATATGTATATAATTGAAAAAATTTAAGATTACAGTTCGTAGGTCGTGAATCATTTCAAAAATGGGTTTGATTTAAATGTGAGGTTCAGACTTCAGTAGTTACAAATGTTACAGATGTGGACACCCCGGAACAAAATTTTACCCTAATCATACCAAATTGTATCACAAAAAATTTATCATATTTATTGATATTTAAGTACAAAGAAAAGTTAAAATGAAATTCGGCAGTTTATATTGATAAACTGGAAATTTACATAGTCATATATATTTTAAAAAGTTAGAAAAATACAGGGATAAAATTTAATGAAAAATATGTCCTGAAGCAATTATACTGTTTTTGGTGGTTATGTTTGCCAAATTAAAAAATAAAGAAGGAAAGTGGGTGCAAAATCAGGAGAAAATTAGCTAAAAACACATCGTACGAAACAGCTTAAGAAGGACTTTCTTTGGAAGTTGTAGTTGTCTTTGAGAATCAATCAAGTGTTACTTTTTTATTTTGATTTTTTATGAAAAAAAAAATGTTTCAAATTGAACTAGCTAGTTTTGCTTATTTATTTTCACTGATCAACGTGGCAACGCTAACAAAAGTGTAATAGTGCCTTAAGACTTGACTTTGACTTGACTTGACTTTTATTTTGAACTAATAATATATCATACTTAACTGGCACTTACAACACATTTTTTAAACAACATTATCAACAAACGTAGAAATGGTAAGAACGAATGACGTTTTATTAAGCCACTATTGTGACTTGAGCAGCGTCACAGAATCTTTTATCATAAACCAAAACTCATTCACTCTTTCTACTCTTTTCATACCATTCAATACAAATTAACTCAATTTAACTTTTTTTTTAACTTTTTGTTTTACAACTTAATTACAATTTAACATTTTTTTAAATAAATAAATAAAAAAAAAAAAAAAAACAAAAAAAAAAATTTAAATTCCCACCCAACAAAAAATTTTTTATTCTAATTTTAGAATGAAACTGATCTTATTACTTTCTACGACCTTCTGGGACACCTCTCCCCAAATTAACTGCATACTTTCTATTTACAAAACTAGATTAACCCATACTCCTTGCTTTAGAGACAAATCCTCCATGACCTCCAGTTTTATGCTGATGATATTCTGAACTAAACTATAAGATCTATCTAAATTACTTAGGAGATAGTCTATTAAACACTTGGTAAGTAAACACTCCCGCCTGACGGTCCCTGATCTGATGAATATGTAAAATTCTAAAACTAGTAAAAGATTCACGTGTATGCTCATACTGAACAAACTCACCCAGTACTCGAAGTGCCTTATTCTGAAGAATCTGCAGTCTTTTAATATTTGAAGTAAAATTAGATGCATAAGTACAGCAACCATAAACAATAAAAGAACGAAAAACAGTATGATATATTTTTCTTAAAACAGTTAAAGGTAACACGTGTTTCAAACGCCGCATCACTCCAAGATCTTGTGCAAGTTTAGAAGAAATCATATTTATGTGTTTCTTCCAACTAAAACTATTATCAACATAAAATCCTAAATATTTATTTTCAAAAGCCTATGAAAGTGAAAAATTTTCAAATACTACGGAAGCACTATTTACAATTTTTTCTACCCTACTAAAAATCATATAATTTGTCCTAGAAGTATTAAAAGCAAGGTAACTCAAGGAGGTAAGCACCAAAAGGTTTTCCAGCGTTCAGTTTGCTTTATCCACTAGTTCTTCCGGTGACCGTACAAAAATCATCAAAGCAGTATCAAGCAGTATCATCTCCAAATGCTGTAACAGTTGCTTCAGGCATGTAGAACCTCAGAGTATCTATGTATATGAGAAAGAGTAATGGACCAAGGAGTGAGCCCTGAGGAACTCCACATTTTACAGGATAGACTCCGCTAACGATGTCATCTATCATTACTTTAGTTGACCTTCCATACAAGTATGATTTAAACCAATCCAAGCAAACATCTTTTATCCCCAGACTAGATAGGCGACACAGCAGCAACTCAAAATCCACCGTGTCCAAGGCTTTTTTGAAGTCAACAAAGATCGTTAAAAGAATAAGACCTTTTTCTAGAGCTCCATTGATTACATCCAGAAGATGATGAATAGCACGGCTAGTAGAATGTTTACTGCGGAATCCAAATTGGCTGTCACACAATATTCCTAGTTTATCCAAATATTCATAAAGTCTCCTGTGAATTCTTTTCATAGATTTTAGAAAAAATAGGTAATAACGAAATCAGTCGCCAATTCGATAGTTCTTGTTTCTTCCCCCCTTTATACAATGGTATTACCTTTGCCAGTTTAAGACCATTAGGGAATTCGCCAGTCTGGAGTGATAGATTTATTAAATCAGTTAGACAAGGTAATATATAAACTAGGATAGCATTTACAGCTCTAAGATTCAGTCGATCTATTCCGGCCGAGTTGGACTTCAGTCCTTTCACTGTGCTCTCGATCTCCTTTGTTGTGCACTTCTTGAACGAAAAAATGCGCGCTTCGCCTCGATTATCAATAAAGGACTTCACCAGATGTCTTCTAGACTTTTTAGCTACGTCTTCCTTAATACTCGCGCCTATGTTCGTGAAATATTTTCTGAATTCATCAGCCATTTCCTGTTTATCAGTGATTTCACTTCCATTCACCATCAGACTCTTTACTCCATCATTATCATTAGTCTTCCCTTTTAAAACCTCATTTATTAGTCGCCAGGTTCCTTTTGCATCACCACTTTTACCATCAAAAGCAGAAGCATAATATGTTTTTTTCTCACTGCGACGCTTATGGTCAACTTTGTTTCTGACTCGCTTAAATTCTTCAAATAAACTCGCATTTTCCGGGCTCTGTAAATTTTCTTCAAAAAGCTGGTTTCCCATTTCCATCATTTCAAGAAATTCTGTGGTCACCCATGGCTTTCTTGGCTTATTTTTCTGTTTCCTCGTTTTCTTCAGAGGACAAGACGCCTCATATACCGGTAAGAGAATATTCATAAACCTGTAAAATGCTGTGGTTGCATTTTGCTCTTCACAAACTTCATCCCATGCTATAGTACTAACTTGCTCTTTCAGCTTTCTCAAATTAATATTTCTCATATCTCTATAAACTCTCTTACTTAGGTTTTTAGTCGAAGTTTTGATACTATTTATCATACAAACAATCGGGAGGTGGTCAGAAGCAGGTTGAAGGAGAACATCACAGAATGCTTGCCTCAATAGATTTTAAGAAACAAATATGTTATCAATTAATGTTGCCGACTGAGCAGTGATACGGGAAGGAATCAGATTCACTGGGTACAAATCAGGAGATAATGCAAGATTTAAAAATTCTAAATTAACACTATTTAAATTCAATAAATCAAAATTAAAATCACCCAGAATAACACACTCTGATCAATTAGACTGGGCCCTGCTTAAAAACAT
This sequence comes from Artemia sp. Qi Xiang Cuo, assembly GCF_049724085.1. Lineage (NCBI taxonomy): Eukaryota > Metazoa > Arthropoda > Branchiopoda > Anostraca > Artemiidae > Artemia > Artemia sp. Qi Xiang Cuo. Next base: position 17,356,242 of record NC_142809.1, on the reverse strand, counting down.
ATCAAACTCCTGAAAAAATTCCTCCGGATGAGCACCAGGGGGTCTATAAACCAGGCAAACAATTAACTTTTTACCATTATTTATTTCAATCTCAATAGAAAATATTTCTATCTTACCTTCATTCCATAAATAAAGGTCCTCCCTTTCCTCAAAAGTCAATCCCTCTCTCAACAAAAATGCATGTCCTCTGCACCCCATTGACGGCTGCGACTTTGATATCAGTTGGTAACCTGGAAAAGCGTAGGAAGAGAGAAGACTATACAAACTCAAGAATGATTCACAAATTCCCAAAACATCAATCACACTATCAATATTACTTAAAAACTGAACAATTTCTTTAAAAGCTGACGTTATGTGGCAGTTCCATTGAGCAACACAAAAACTATACAACTCTTTTAATTTGACCAAACTCTTCAAAACGAACGTAGCGGCTAGGACGGAGTGGCTTGGGGCATTTATCAACTCGATCTTGAAAATGGAGGCCTATCTGATGTGATAAAACATCATCAACTAAGAGCTAATTTTTTTAAAGCAACTCTAACCGAGGTATTGGGATTAAACTAACCATAATAAGGAAATAAAATAAAAAGCCATGATCTCGTTTTCTTCATTAGGGATAAAACCCATACATAAACTGGAAAGAAAGGAAATAGGAATAATTGAATAATAATAAGAATAGATAAACACGTATAAAGACTCAAAATTAAAATAAAAAAAAAAAAAAAAATAATTTAATATAAATACAAAAAAATCAGGACACTCAATCACGATCTAATATGTCATTCAGAGACCAAAGTCTACGAGCAGAAGTTGCATTCTCCGGACGGACGTACATCCGACCTTGGTTTGACCACACGAACTTATTGCCGTATTTTTCCCTTGCAGCATTCAACAATTCTCTTTTTTTCTTTGTTAAGTTCTCAGCCACAAAAATCTTCGTGTTCACAAGGTTATTTATTTTCACTGATCAACGTGGCAACGCTAACATAAGTGTAATAGTGCCTTAAGAACTTCACAGTTTTGAAATGACCAATAAGAATACTACTACTACTACTACTACTATTAATGACAATTCACTATAGCACCAGGCCACCTGAGACCAACACATCTGTGCAAGCTCCTACTCAATCCCAATCTATTCCTCCAACCCTCCGAAGAATTTCCAATTTATAATTAAGATAGACATAGAAGGCGAAAAATATTTTTCATTTTGATGCCCCTGGTACTTTAAATATCATTTTTTCTCTCTTTTTTTTTGTGAAATACATTGTCTCTCTAATGGATGCATATATCTGGAACATAACAAAGACCTCAAGTCTTATCACGTTTTTTTTTTTTTTTTATAGCCCCAATGATTTAAAGGACGGAATAGCCGAGACACCGTTCTCTATTGTGGGATAGTATTTTTATGTTTCCCAGCGTAAATATTTCGTCTCCATTAGATACTACTTGGCTATTTTATTGGGATACTAAATCATTCCCGGGTGCTGACCTCGCATTTGCTAACTCATATTCAAATCGCACAAAGATAACGGGAAATAGTGAATCAAGTGGAATTCAGATTTAGGCTAATATAAACATGAAGGAATGGAGTGGAATAAATTATATTTATTTAGTGCTGACACCTGTTTCTATTTGTATAGTCAGAAACATTATTTGGGGTGGAATTTTTTTTTTTTAAGGAAGAGGCAATAATATTTTTGGCGTTGAAACCAAGTCATTTATTTGGTACTCGGGTTCAGCCTCGTTGGATCTGAAGCCTGGGCAGTACCTTGCTGTTTTCAGTACCCAAGAATTTAAAAAGTATCTAGAGACCGGGATGCCGATTACTAATTTGGGTACTCAGAAAAATCAATATAGTAATTTGATTACATTGTAATACGTCCACACATAGGTTACTGGGTACCAGTAAGATCAGGCACGTACGCAGGAATTTGTTTCGGGAGGGGGGGAATCCTTCAAACCCCTTATTCTGTGAGAAGTATAAGAAAATTATAGGAATATAAGAAAAAAACACGAGGTTTCGGGGGGAGGGTGTCTGGGCCCGGAGGCCTTCCTGCGTACGTGCCAGAGTAGGATCATCAGTGTCTAAAATTGTTATAAAAGGAATACACAAGTCAAAATCATGTATAGAAGAAACTAAGGAACAAATATTTTGTTGATGTATCAACCAGAACCCCTTTCCAAAAGGTTCTGGGCTGACTCAAACCCTGTACCCCCCCCCCCCAGAAAATTCCCTCTGCGAATAATTACCCCCCTCTCCCGATAAAATTCCTACCCCTACCCCAGCAAAATTACCTTGGAATATCCTTCCCTTGGACATTTACCCCCCAGAAAATCCCCCCCCCATTGTAAAATTGAGCAGCCAATTGGAAAGCCAGACGAATTAAAGGAATGAAGGAAAGAAGAATGCACGGTGTAGAATATTCTTTAGAATTTGTTTTTATATTTCTATTAATTTTCAATTTGTTTTTGCATTTTTCTAGGGGGGGGGGTTGTAATTGAAGGGATAAGTTAAAGGTTAAAGAAAACAATTTTGAAATATGAAATTAGTCCCAGCTATGAAAGGGGTGGCCTATGATTAAAGTGCATAGAGATACAGGCTGGGACTAAGCAGTACGAGTAATTACTTCCCGTGAACCTGATCTGGCATAGACATCTATAGTATATGATACGATGTCGTTTACCCAAACATTTGGAAAACTAACTATAGGTCTCTCCATTCGCCTGCGAGTCCAGGGCTTGTCGGTCATGTGTCAATCCGAAAACACAGTACTCTGCCTGAGACTCTTAGCGGGAAGGCCTATTAGACTGAGTTCACTTGTTCGCCTGCGAGTCCAAGCAAATTCAGCCCCCCCCCGTTTTGCATACAAGTCCAGCGGACATGGTCCTTCATGAGTCAGCTCAAAAATCTCGATCATCCCTTCGTCGAATGACTATCTACCTTAGTTCTGCCCTAGGATGAATGGATCAAAGACTATCTATCAACAAGTGAAATGACATCATTTTTATACAACGCTGAAAAAGGCTTACGCCAGCTTTGCCTCTCACTCAGACTATCTGTCTTGGCTGCTCCTCCAATTAGCCATGGTTTGATAACAGCTTGATTTTAATTCAAAAGGGGCACTGATATAGTACACCCTGCAATCGAAAATGCGCCCAATAGGCGCGACTCATAAGGTTTTCCCTTCTGAAATACCTTTCTGGGGCTTTTTTAATATAATAAAAGCAACATGGAGTCAACTTCAAGTCAGAACCAAAGAAATGTAAAATGGGCGGAACTCCTTATTTCAAATAAGAAAGCAAACTATTTTCTTGAGGTACTGGTTAAGAAAGCGGTAAACACGCAAAAATTGTATATGGAAGAAAATAGTCAAACAGGCTTCTTTATAGAATTGGATTGCAAACCATGGTTTGTCATTGCGTTTAGAATATTTAAACTTTTGTTTTCGGGGTTTAGGGGGGAAAAGGTACCTAGGTTAGGTTGCCTATTTAATATATACTATGCTTTACCCCCCACCCCCTTAATGCACAAATATATAGCCCAAGTATGTTTCTAAACTATTATAATTTCATCATATTTTGTTTTGTTTCTTTAGCATCAACGAAACTTCACTTATCGCGTGTTCACCGCTTTCTTAACCAGAACCTTTCTTGAATGATGGAAGTGTACACAAATGCATGCTGAGACTAAAGTATGAGCAATTACTGCCCGTTGACTTGGTCTGGCACCGACACATAGTAAATGATACCAAGACACCTCTTGTGACCAAGAATGTACCCACTAGGCGCACATCAAAAGGTGTTTCCGTCTCAAGTGCCTTTAAGGAGCGGTTTTAAAAGATTTAATTTCAACAACATGGAGTTATACTCCCAAGTCAGAACCAAGCAAATTTAAAATGGACCGAACATTTTATTTTAAACAAAAAATAAAATTATGTTCCTTAGCCTTTATCTTACCCTGCTGTGATAAATCATCCGCCAATCACCAAAAAACACGCGAGTTGTTTTAAAACTATGAATTTCCTAAACTTTGGTAAAGATAAAACCCTGGGTTTGATTACCCCAGTTGCCAAAGAGGGGTTTATTAAATACCATAAAACCCCAGTTGCCAAAGAGGGGTTTATTAAATACCATGTGACTGCAGCAATTATTATGTCGGTAGAAGCTACCAAAATTCAGAAACCGTCTGTCACAACATAAAATAGTGTTACTTACGTGTTATCCCGACCACGCTCAAGAAGTGAAGTTAGCTTAATTATAATGAAATAGACCTAAATGTGATGAAGATATAATACTTTAGTAACAATATTATGGAAACTGCAACAGAGAAATACGGAAAGCAGACCGCTCAGAACGCATTATATTAAATACGTGACCTAACCCAACCAACTTGATTTATTAAATATTAATTAAAAGGTGCTTACGTTGTATCCCGACCACCCTCAAATTTTTGGTCTGAGTAAAACCGGCTTCTTTGTCTGCATTCGGGGATAGCTAGCTTAGCCTGGGTGAGATAAACTACTTTGCAGCGATATTTTAATTAAATAATTAATGTATAGAGTTGGTTAGGTGTTTAATATAATGAATTCTGGGTGGCACGGTCTCCATAAATCTCTGTTGTAGTTTCCATAATTTTGTTACTAAAGAATTTTTTTTCATCAGATTTTGGTATATTTCATTAAGATTAACCTAACTTCACGTCTCGAATGCGGTCGGGATAACACGTAAGTACCTGAACAGGAAATAACCAAGGCTTTAAATTATAATAATCTTCATAATTCTTTTGACTCTGCTCTAAGCAGCCAGGTTTCTTATAACCCCTGCCATTTAATGCTTTTTGAAAACTCCTCCCTCATTATCACACACTCGGGTATCAAGGGGAATCTATTAACTTTTCACGCGCAAATTCTAAAAGTCATCTGAAAAATTATTTTATCACCAATGCTCGCAACCACATGGGTATTACATTGCGTTTTAAGCCAAAAACATCCACCTTTTAAATTTATTAATTTAAAAAAAAACAAAGTTTTTCCGAGGGAAGCAAAGAGCGAAGTTGAAACTTAAAACGGAAAAAAGTTATTACTTCACAGCCTATTTAATATATATTAATATAGCTCGTACAAATAAACCAACTAATTATGTTCCCCTATGCTTTTAGGATTATAGAAAACTAGCGCTTTACTGAAAACACAAAAGTCAAGTATAAAAAACAGAATTATTGATTTAAGAGTCAAAAGTGAGTATGTAGCCTGACAACACTAAACGAATCTATACAGCCTTTCATAGTCTTACACCAGTTGTGACACTTGTAACTTTCAGTATACAATTTAAATTATCTTAAAAACATAAGCGTAAAACTACATATTTTTTAATAACCGCGAAGTAATTGAACAGCATACAGTAATATTGGATTGATTTATAAAGCAGCATTTTGCTCTCACCAGCTATAATACCAATAGTGGGTAATATACAGTCTTAAATTAAAAAAAATATGCTTTAGTATCACTTGAAATGAAGATCAAATAAGACGTAATATGAACTCTGGAAATCCGATTATTCCTCTCTATACAAGAGTGAATTTCAGGCTATGATACAAATTCTAAAGCTAGTCTATATTCCTAATTCTATCAAGATGGCCTTTATTTGAACTTGTGTACAAACTAATCATGACATGTCCTTTTGAGAACCAAAACGGGAGCCAGTCATTTTTTTTTTTTTTTTTTTTATTTACAAACGGGTTACAAAAAATAAAAAAAAAAACATATCATTTAAAAACACACAATCCAATGCATTAATGCATGCCGGACAAAACCCGAAAAAAAAAGAAAAACACTTTAAAAAAATATATATAGTATTTTCTATTATTATCATTTATTTCCTCGGACCCTAATATAACCCAAAAAGGGTCCAACCCAAAAACAAATAAATATCTTCTCTCGCCTCCCTCTCCCACCCCTCCAACAAAAAAGTGGGAACTTGAGAATCATCCACGCAAACAACCCAACACAACTCACAACATTCACAAAAATAGAGGAGAAAAAAAATAAATAAAAAAAGGGAAATAAATCACTCATCCATTCAAAACCCAAACAATCATCTCACCAACAACCTTCAACCAATCATTGTCTACACACAACCACTAAAATCTTCCATATTGATAAAAACAGCTTACTCTGAGGGAATTTCTAAAATCATCCAGATCTGTCTTATTTTTTACCTCCTCAGGAAGTTTGTTCCAGACAGCCGGGCCATAAAAACGGATAGAAAATGTAGACCTTGTTGTTACAGGGAACGGGGTTCGTATTGAATGGGCATTTCTTGTCTCATACCTGGGTTTAGCTTCGGTAAATGCAATCGAGAAACATGCAGGTAGCAGGTTATTAAAACTTTTAAACATGAATAATGCCGTGTAAAACTTAACTAGGCCAAAAAGTGGAATAATCTTAATACCGTCGTATTGCCTTCGAACCGAGTCAGAACCTTGCATTCCAGATAAAACACGAACAGCATTATTTTGTAGAACCCGCAGTGGCAGTAGATAAGTAATAAATGTCGCTGACCAAACACTTACACAATATAACAAATACGGATGAACCAGCGAGAAATACAACATTCTCAAAATTTTAGGAGGGAAAAAATGTTTCAGTTTCCGCAGCATTCCAACATTCATGGCAATTTTTGTACACAGTGATTCAAAATGAGGTTTAAACATAAGACACTCGTCAGCCTGGACACTAAGATATTGAACATAACTATGTTTCTGGAGATATCCACTTTCTAGTTGAATACCATGGATCCAAGGATAATAATTAGTACTTCTTCCATATAGAATAAATTTACTTTTACTATGAATCAAACATATATTATTTACACGCATCCATCTTTCAATACAACTCATTCCTGTATTTAAAAGCAGAAATAAATTTGCCTCAGTCACAGCTGCCACAGAAAACTGTGCGTCATCAGCGAAGCTAGGCAATATCATCTTTGACCTTCTAGCTGCAGGTCTCACATGACTAAATATCCTTTTAAGACACGCATTCAAATCATTAATATAGATTAAAACAACAAGGGTCCAAGCACAGAACCCTGTGGTACTCCACATCTCACATTCATATAATCAGAATGAACACTCCCAACCCCAACACACTGTTTCCTTCCACTCAAAAAAGACAAAATCAAACTATGAAAATTACCACGAATACCGGCATGCTCTAATTTTGATAATAATACACTATGGTCAACAGAGTCGAATGCTTTCATAATGTCCAGAAATATAGACGCAACTTTCAACCCCGCATCCAACGAATCATTGACAAATGTTGTTAAAAAAAAGCAAAGCTTTCTCTGTTGACAACCCATGACAAAAGTCGAACTCAGTAGTTTGAAAATAGGAAACTTTATTTAGAAAATCCAACATTCTTATACAAATCAGTTATTCAAGTAGTAATGATTCTATTGTGAGCAGTGATATCTGTTTGTAATTATCCATATCATTATTTTCACCACTCTTAAGCAGGGGTACCAAATACACACTTATCAAACAATCAGGGTAAACTCCACTCTTAAAACATGAATTAATCAAATACAACAAATGACCTGAAATAATAGAGAAAACTGAACGAAGAATTCTAACACTGAAAAAATCCGACCCAGCTGCTGAATTCTTCATTGACTTCACCGTCGTCTCAAGCTCTGCAAGAGTCACTGGTCTTAAGAATATAGAGACTTCAGCTGCCTCATCGAGAAAATCATTATAAGAGCCATCACTGGGTGACTGCGCAACACTATCAGATACACTCTTAGCAATATCTGTAAAATATGTAGTCATTATATGAGAAACTCGATGATCAGAGTGAGCATCAGGCCTGTCAGGGAGAGTCATGGCGGCACGAGAGCTTACTACCACCTTGATAAGTCCCTATGATTTCGCAGCATTGCCTTCTGCTACTTTAAACTTATTCTCAAAGTAGAGCTGTTTAGCCTGTCTTAGAAGGGTGTTAAGATTTCTATTATAACTTTTGTAAATATCTTTATCTGATTGAGATCCAGTTTTAGTAGACCTTTCATTGAGCTCTTGTCTTTTATCCATCGATTTAAGTAGCGCTTTCGATATCCATGGTTTCTTTGCAACATCATAGCGTTTACGCTTTTGTTTGAACTCTAGACTTTCATATAACATCTGAATCAGTTTATCATACCATTTACCAAATTTATCATTAACACAATCAGTACCATCAAGGCATTCAAATGACTCATTCATAAGTTTAGTCCTATATTTATATATAGCTTTCTTATCAATTACAGGCTGTTTAACTCCAGTCATACCATCTCCTTGACAACAACAACTAATAGCTGCACGGATCACAATAGCAAAGTGATCGGAAACGTCGTTCACTAACACTCGCGACAAGTCGCAGCTAACATTCAAAAACAGATTTTCAATCACAGATGCAGAAGCTCCAGATATTCTATTTAAGGAATATCAACAGGAGGGGAAAGGCCATAACTATACATAAGATTAAAAAAACTTCTTGCTATTGAGTTTACGTCTTGCATGTTATTCAAACCAATATTGAAATCCCCGCTTATAAAGCAAGGCACTTGCGAATCCGGTATTTTATCAAACATATTATCCATCAGGTCCAAAAACTCATCCACATTTCCTGAAGGGGGCCTATAAACAACAACAAGAAATAGCTTCCGCCCAGACAATGAAACCTCTAACACCATTGATTCAAAAATCATTTCTCGATATTCTGCAATATCCTGCTTTGGCTTAACATTTCATCCATTTTTCACCTAAATTGCAAGACCACCATGCTGTGTTTCCGTTCGAGTCCGAAGAAACAGCCGAAAGCCTGGTATATCCAATAATGAAAAGTTATAATCGTTCAGCCAAGTTTTTGTCAAAGACACTACATCAGGCTCCAGCCTAGATGAAACTTCATTAATATAATTAAACGAACTATTTAAACCGCGACAATTCATACCATACATTTTCAGCTCCTGCATAACTTTCCATTCATTCAATTCATTCAGACACACATATTTTGAATCAGCACACTCAACATTCATTCCACCCTCAACCTGGTCTTCATTCATCATACCCTCACTCATCTGTGAAAAATCAACACGATGACTCTCAAGTTCCCCCAATCTATTCAAATTTATCTCAACCATTATCAAACACCAAAGACGGGCAAGAGAATGAAGCGAGAGAAACAAAACCAATTAACTTACCCCAAATTTTCAGTATACCCTCAAGACCCGAGGAAATAATGGGACCATAACCAGGCACCAACAACACAAATAACTGAAACAAGCAAAAAACCAAATTAAATAAAATAAAACAAAAACTAATAAACGGTAATAGCCTTATAAAAGACTACATCCAAATCACTCAAAGCTCATATAACTAAGGGCTACTAGCCAAATATACATAACTTCATCATACACAAGAAAAAAAAAAATATAACATTACTTAACAAAACATCTCTCATTTTACCATACATAACTCTTCCAAAAAAAAGAACCATCTTACATAAATAAATATACAAAAAAAAAGATATAAAGAGAGAAAAAAAAAAAACATCAACATGTAGATTTCATAGCTTCATACCATCCCATTTTTTTAACTTCCCCGTTTTCACGAATACACAATAACGGAGGAACCACCAGAAGCACCCAACATTGGATCCCCCTTCCTTGCAAAATCTTCCTTTTCTGAAGCAGTTCCCTCCTAATCAATCTAACTTCCTTGCTTACGTCATCACTCACAAAAACGGGTTTGCTAAAACCTAATTCTTTTCCTTTCAGTTTCTTCGCATTACTCATAATAGCAAATCGACCTTGATATTCCGCAGTTTTAATCTTTACGAAATTATCCGTAACATTAACAACAGAAAAAGATGGAATATCCGAAGCAGGAATCCCGAGCCCAGCAACTAGAACACGTTTGACAGTGCTTTCAGTATCTGCACTCGGTCCAGGCTTAACATTCCTAAACAGAACAATATTCTTCTTACCCTTATTTTGAACAAACATCGACTGGTTCTTTAACAGGGCCACTTGAGTACAAAGTCCATTTATTATTACCTCTTGCGCATGTGTCTTATCAGTAAGTTTACCCACTTCATCATCAGTTTTGATTGCATTAGCTTCAATAACCGCACACCGCGAACCAAGGTGATCGATTGATTTTTTACAATCTCCATATCAGATTCTACGGTTTTCAGTGAGCACTTAATATCAGAAAAATCTTTTTGTAATGTTTGTACCATTTTTAAAATCATGAAAATGCTACCAGCATTTGTCCTTTCGCAATCTCAGACAAGACTAACATCAAAAGTTGAGTCCACTCCTGAGACTTCATCACAAGGCCTTTTCTGGCCTGTCTTTACTGGAGTAGATTTGTAAATTTCACCAGCTTCTTGGGATACATCTTGATCATCCTGTTTCAACTTCTTATTGTCATTATTTCCTTTATTCTTCTTCTTATTCCCCATTCTTGGCTAATAATAAAATAAATATAAAAAATTCGGCACCGATCTAACTCGGAACCTTTTTTTTACCCACGCGATTCTAGTGTGCTGTACATCAGCCGTTAAGAGGCATGGCAAACACCAATCCTCCAAGATCAGCTACAATCGTCCAAAAATCCAAACATTTACTCCTGCATCAACCAGCTGCGAAATTATCTGTATGACATCATCTATTCTACAATGCAATTTGGCCAGCACTAGCCCCTACACAAATGTTAACACAATGAATGCATGATCGCAATTTTTATGCTTACACCTGAACTGTCCACTTTAATTAATTCTAAATTTAAACCGGCTTATGTGAGTGATCAAAAATATTCAGTAGTAATATAGTCAATAAATAACAATCTTTTATTTCACTTGTTGCGAAACTTTTTTAATCACTGACAGTCACTGTATTCCACGGTAATGTATTCTAAAGTTAATCCGGCTTAACATCATATAGATGTTCACAGGTCAAATGCCAAATGAGAACATTGAACTGAGCCATTGCGCCGAAGTAATACCAAATTGAACATTTAATATATGCTATACTTTACCCCCCCACCCCCCGCCCCTAATGTGCAAATGTATAGCCGAAATTTGTTTCTAAACTATCATATTTTTATCCTATTTTGTTTTAGTTCATTAGCATCAACCAAACTTCATTTTTCGTGTGTGTTTCGGATAGTACATAAGTACTCATACTTTAGCCTGTATACCCATCCCTGAAAGTTTCATTTTCTTAACCTAACCCCGTTCCAAGATAGCCAAAAGTAGGTAAAGTAGAATTGGTACTGTCCTATTAGCTGTAAGCCATACAAGATAGATGATAAAAGAAACTTCTCAAACAGGGATTCTCAGTGAAGAATTGGATTTCAAACAGTGGTTTCCAGCTGCGTTTATAATATCGAGACTTCATTCTTTAGGATTTAGGGGGGAAAAGGTACCTAGGTGAGGTTATGTGTTTAATATATGCTAAGATTTACCCCCCACCCCCCTAATGTGCAAATATATAACCAAATTTTGTTTCTAAACTATTATATATTTAACCTATTTTGTTTTATTTCATTAGCATTAACCAAACTTCACTTCTTGCCTGGTTTACAGCTAATAGAAAAGTACCGTAGAATTTTACCAAACTTTTTTTTATTTTTAAAAATGTAGTATCTTAAACATTTTGGGAAACATAAGACACAATTTATCAATATTAATAAACTAAACTGAATATTTACCATCACAATCAGAATGTCTTCTCTCTCTGATCTGAATGCCCCCTAGGTAAAATCATCGCTTCGTCGTTTGAAGGTCTTAACACTAAATCTTCTTCTGTATTATACGTTTGTAGGTAGTTGAAGGAGATGATTTTTTTTGTTTGTCAATTTGATCTTAAATCATAACAATCGAAAACAAAATAAGAGACAAATTAGGTCTTGGGATAAGGTTTAGTTGCCTTCCAATCTTTACGGTCTCTTGAAAAGGACACTAGAACAAAAAAAAACAACAAATAGAAACGCATCCGTGATCAGTCTTCTGGCAAAAGCATAAATTCCACATTTGTGCAGATAGGAGATCATAACGCCCAAAATAACATTTTCTGATACGCTGAATCTGAAGATCTGATTTACATTAGGATTTATTGAGTTTTTGGGGGGTGTTTCTCCTTTTTCCGAAAATCAGGCTCCCTGTTTTCAAAATCCCTTTTTCTTCTGAGGCTTGGAGCCTTTGGTGGGTAAATATTAAACGTAATGAAATTTAAATATTTGCAATCTGCATAAAAACCCAATTCTTATGAATTGTTATCAAAATTCCATTTTTGAGTTTCGGTTACAATTGAGCTGAGTCGCTCCTTAATTACAGTTTAACACTATGAACTGTTTGATAAAACTTATTGGGCTACCGTCTTATTTTTTAATTAATCCTGTAGCAAACAGAAGTTTTTGAAGCACGATTAAAGTGTAGTATTTCTGAGTCCAGTTGAAATGTGCACCATTTTAGAAAATTCTCTTTTTTGGGGAAGCTTTTGGTTCATTTACGTGTCCATAAAGGACTGAAATACCCTTACATGCGTCTTCTTTTCTTCGATATATTTGCTTACTTGGTTATTCAGCGTAAGTAGCAAATTTATGGCAAATCCAGGGAAGAATGTTTTTTGACACGCTTTTTGGGTCTCATTACAAAAATGTCGTTCATCGCAAAAACATAAGTTGTTCCCACAAAAGGATTTTCGTTCTTAATTAGAAAAAATTGAATTCAGAAAGCAATATATTTTCACCGTTAATACTGTTAAGGTTAGGGTAGCATCTTAAGAAATTGTCTACCTACAGAAACTCACAAAAAATGTATTTAAAAAAAGTGATTGTAAAAGTTAAAAGATAATTTTTGTAACATAAATTTCTGTGTGTTCATTTTGCAGACAAGAAAGCTCAACTTATTTCAAAGTAAAAATGTATTTCCTTATTTTTATAATTATCTTTTTACTCAAAATTCAATTAGCATTCCCCTTTTTCTGCTATAATTCAAATATTTGAATTGAGCTTATACTGAACATATTAATTTCAATGGTCCTATAGTCAGATTTAAAATGATCAAGGTAAAATCAAGGTTGCAGCTGCCGCTGCAACCATGATACCTTGCCGGGACATGCTTTAAGAAATGAGCCTAGAAAATAACTGAAAAAAAACAACAGCGGATACCGATATTCCCGATACGATACATGCGATACCAATACGCACAATAGGCTACCGACACGCACGATATCGATACGCCCGATACCACATACAGCCCTTCCCCAGGGACTATGGAGGACCTTATCATCATTAAAACCATATATATTGGACCTTTGAACTATTTTAAACAAAATGGCTATCTCAAAATTTTTATAGGACTAGTTAGGGGAAGGGGGCCTGTAGAGAGGGGGGGCTATTTGACCTCCAATCTTTTTGGTCACTTAAAAAGGGCGCTTAAAAATTTAATTCAAATGAGCTATTATGCACCTCTCTATGATGGTTTGGCCAGTCCCTAGTCCTTCTAGAAAAACAAGAAGCAAAAAAAGGGAGACAGATCAGTGCTACCCACGCAAAAAAGTCATTTTCCTTGGTGTTCAAGGTGGGGGACTGTAATTATCCTACGAAAGGTTTTCAACCATGCTGATTCCAATGGTGTGCTTTTTATTTTGATTTGACGCTATTTTCAAGGGGTTTCAGGCTCTTTTTCGAAATCACCATAAATTTCTTTTCGCAATAAACTTCTACTTCTATAATTAACCGAAACAATAGTTACCATTTCTGATTCAGTGTCAGGTGGCAATTTTTCTCACCAGGAAGTTCTTTTTGAAAACACGTTTTTCAACTTTTGATCACTATGGGCTGTGGTTCGCTCTTTACTAGGTTGCAGCTGCCGCTGCAACCATGATAGGGTTTTAAATAGCAATCAGATTAGTGGATGGAAAGGACCCAGAGAAAAAACAGCATTATCAGATAAAGCGGTATATATATATATAATATATATATATATATATATATATATATATATATATATATATATATATATATATATATATATATATATATATATATATATATATATATATATATATATATATATATATATATATATATATATATTTGATTATTAAAGTAAGTCCGATTTTAAACATGATATCTACTAAGCTTCAAACTTTTGGTTTCCTTTTTTAAGGTTTTTGAATTATTGTAATCCCTTGTAAAAAAAATATATAGGCTATATATACAAATATTTTTGCAATTAGCAGACTTCGGGCCCCGGCACTCGGTACGCGGGGAGCTTTTATGTATGGATTCTCATTGTCACTTGTTCTCTAATAGCAGACAATTTGTTGTCTTTTCATACTGAAGTCTTTTCAAATATATTTGATTATTAAAGCATCTCCGATTTCTAACAACGATGTCTACTAAGCTTCAAACTTTTGGTTTTCTTTTTTAAGGTTTTTGAATTGTTGTTATCCCTTGTTAAAATATATACTAACGTTTTTGCGATCACCAGTTTTTTGCTCTTTCCGCAATTTGATGTCTTTTCATACTAAAGTAGCTCGAGTCGATTTAGCGCAGTCAACGTTACGGATGCTTTGTAAGATTATTTAGCGTCTTAAGTGAAGGGGTAGTATAAAGGTTTAAATAGCGCGTAAAAAACAATTATTCCTCTCGTTTTGAAAAAGAATACGCCTTTTTCCTTTCAAATACCAAATCTTCAACATTAAAAGTAGTTTGTCTATTTAATGTTTCACGGAAATCTTTTCGAAGTTAAATAAATGGTTGTATCTTTTTACTATGGGATCCTTCCCCTTTTCTTGAAGTAAGAAGTTTGGCGAGACCTCAAAATTAGCCTTGAGCAGACTGATATAGATTCACAAGTTCCTTAAGAAGGAAACTATCAAAGCTTTTGACAAGGATAAAGAATCATGGATCCTGAAAGATCATTTATTTGGGAAACTCTTGAAAAAGAAGTGTATAGAGCTTGTTCCAAAGATTATTTACAAATAGTCGAAATCAAAATTAAACGCATTGAATGCATTACAGTTCGGGTTCCTCCATTTATTTTTTTTTAGGCACATATAATTGCTTTCGTGCCTAAAAATCGTATCTGGCATTTTGTCACTCCTAAAAAACTACTGAACATGCCATTTATCATTGACGATTGGTAATGTTTTATTTTAATAGTTTTTTAGCATAGTGTTGAAAGGATCCCACTCCAGATTGTCTCCTTTGTCTCTCTCTTGTCCGAAGTTCCGATGTTTGGGATTTTTGTTCTTGTTTTAATTATATTTGTGTTTCTGTGGTAATTCATGAAAATAATTTATCATACCCAGTGTTCGTTCTGAGTACAGCTCCCTGCTGTCTCTATTTGTATATTTGTTTTTATTTATTTTTTATGTCAAATAAAAAATCCGTTTTCTCAGCTGTTCTAAAAGGAAGAACCAGGGAGTTTAAGAGGATCAAAGGAGAGGGTGAACCTACATTACCCTGCTGATTTTTTCTTTGATAAAAGCTCGGCAAAAGGCTTTCATAAATTATTGCGAAAGTGTACTTACTCTAGAAAGGCGTAGAATTTTCCACAGTCCTTAAGTGTGATAGTGACGATATGCAGATTTCGTTATTTTTTTGAGGGGAGCAAATCTTGGAAGGGGCATAACTTTGAAATAGAAAACTAAAAATAGAATAGTTATATATGAAATTTAAGGACTTATAGGATAGCGCCTTTACTTCTCGAGATTTTAGGAGTGAGCCTCGCACGTCTTTGTCCTCACATGGGGGGGGGTTAGCAAATATAGAAGAATATAATAAAAAAAATTACCAATCCAGATCACACCTTTCAATATATATGTTACCGCGAATGTCTGAAATTGGTGAATGTCCGAAATACCTTTTTTTCTCCTTGGATTTAATCAGTGTTGCCAGTCAGCTTTTTTCAGTTTTTTGCAAGTTTTGATTGTGGCAGGTTAAATTTTAGATTGGGTTCGGTTCTTAACCCATTTCTGAGAATTATAACCTAATTTAACCTAACCTAACTTTAGCTTTTTACCATCAAAGCTTCCATAAGCCTGAAAAAGCTGACTCGCAAAGCCAATTAAATCCAAGCAGAGAATAAGGAATTTCGGACATTCGCCGGTGAATGTCGACATTAACTAGATTTTGGACATTAACAGTAACATATAGATAATCAAATTATACATTATGAAGGTTTCGAGATTTTCAAAGTTTAATGAGGTTTGTTTAATAATATAGGAAATAAATTAACTTAAACTTCGCTGCTCTGTGACAAAATAAGAGGACGACTTTCGTAAGATACCCATGTGATAACATAGCCTAGGGCATATAGGCTGCACATGCGCTCTTTTTTTTACGATGCCATAATAACGTCATTTGTGGGTTTAGCCTACAATTATGGCGTCATTTATCACCTTGTATATGAAGATGTAGTTTTTCGTAAAAAAATTGATTTTATTTTAAATATTCTGTTTTGGTACGTACAAAAGATATGACAATTTCCTCTGAGTCAATAAACGGCAATCAATAATGTTCCAATACCCCCCTAGCAGCGGAGAAGGGAAAAAGAAAAAGAAAAAAAGAGGACACGTCAGTGCTACCCATGCAAAAAAGTGATTTTCCTTGTTGTTCCGGTCTGGGGACTAAGTTTCCTGAACAAAGTTTTAGGCAATAGTAATTCCAATGGCGTACTTTTTGTTTCAATTCCAGGCCATTTTTTAGTGGTCACAGGCTATTTTTCCAAATTTCCTTAAATTGGTTTCAAAATTACATTTTTATCATAGTTATCATAGTTATCAATCCTGAATCAGCTAGAAACAGCAATTTTTATTAATTACCAGTTTTTTAAAACATGTTTTTAAATTTTCGGTTTCTATGGATCGTGGTTGGTTTCTTACTTGGCTGCAGTTAACACTACAACCATCAAGGTAACGGTATATGGTTTTAAAATTTTCAAGCACAGTGTAAATCCATCAAGCATCAAATCCAAAAACATCCTTTCTTTTTTCTCAAATTGCTTATCCTCGAGTGCATGATGAAATCGAAAAAAGTGTTTACAACTTCACCTTCATTCTCTCCCGGGAAATCGCTTAGGAAAAGAAGAGTAATTTCACTGATTGAATGAGCTATCTGACTGACAACAGAGTATCACGCAAGAGGTAGGTTACGATAAGATCGGTGATGGGACTGTAATAAGCGGTAATAAAAGAAATCGAAAACTGGCCAGCTGTCACTTTCTCAAGAATTGTAAGTAAATGGTGCGATTGATCCCTTAAAAGGATGCCATCAATTACTCTTTGTGATACTATTTCCAAGTCTTTACTCACTAATGGTACTATTTTGTCAGGAAAATTATTAGCTTTTAGTAGATATTTCTGAAACGGTTTATTCCAGAACCCTGTAGCAAGATGATTGATGCCTGACCCATCAGTGTCAATTCACGAAAAGATCGGGGGGGGGTCTTAATTTTTAAAAAGACGAGACAAGAGAAATTAAAATTTTGGGAGGCGAGGGGGAGATATTTTAAGGCAATTATTTACTAGGTCTTTCGTCCCTTATGTAAGTAATGAAAAAAAGCGGAAAAAAGATGCTGTTAATGTCAGAACATTATGCTTGGAGCCACTTTTCTTGTTTTTCAAGCTGAATTTATACCATTATTCAGACCAAGAGGCGTTTAGTTTTACATATGACGGTATTGAAAAAGGAGGTTCTAATAGGGTACTTATTTTTTTTATATGACTCTAGTCTTAGGAGTTATCGGTTGTTTTATATTTTACAAAGGGACGTGATCGTTTTTTACTAGGCTACTAGCTACTGCTGCAGCCCGGATAAGGAAATATTTCAATCCCTTATGTAACCATTCGAAAGATGATTTTATTATAATAACTTTTAGTTGCTATGTGCCGTGGTTTGTTGTTTAATATGTTTCAGCTATATTCGATGAAACTAGCATAGACCCCATTTATGGTGGACTGTATTGATCCCTTATATAATCTTTTAAAATTAAAATAAATAAATAAAACTACTATTAACAACTACTACAGGAAATTATCTTGACTGACACCACTTATGATGAAGTTTATGGGTTTTTTTTACGTAAAAAATGATTCTATTTCAAAAACCTTTTTTTAATTACACCTGGCACTAGATGTAGCAGTTTACTTTAAAATGAGCCATTAATCATAACCTGGACCATTAACCATTCATAATAATCTAATTAGAAACAGGAAAAAGCCTACGACTTTTTCTTTTTTGAAATAGAAAGAGACGAAACTGAAACAATCAAGTAGTAAACTAAATCCAAAGTATGCAGTGGTTTGTTATTCCAATGTTCGTCTTTTAATGTAAAACAGGAAAAAGCCTACGGCTTTTTCTTCTTTGAATTGAAATAGTAAGAGACGAACCTCAAACAATTATGTAGCTAACTAAGTCATATGTTTGCAATGGTTTGTTATTCCAATGATCGTCTTTTAATACGTATAACTATAACAGAAAGAAAAAAAGATGCCATATGTGGAGAATATCGTGGTTACAGCCAATTTTCTTGATTTTCAAGCCAATATATTTTCCTTGTTATTCAAGCCAAGGGACGGTAAGTTTGCTTAATAGAGGATTTGGACAAGGCGGTTTTAATAGTGTATTTCTTGTTCTAATCTGAATCTATTTTTAGGAGTAATGGGTAACTTTAGTTTTTACTATGGGGCGTGATCGTCTCTTACTAGGTTGCTAGCTACCGCTACAACCCGGATTAATATACAGTTCGTTACCACGAACTGTTTGACAATACTAATGGTTAGAGTTCTGTCTTTATCATATACTGTTAACATTCTTTCTTATATGAATATTTCTTGCTGTAGTGGTTAGAACTTACGACTTTGAATTCTCCGATCTGAGTTCAAATCTTGGTGGACCTCGGTGGAAACTTATATATTGAAAATCAGCATAAAAAACCGATTCTTTTGATGTATCTATTCATATTAAAATTCCGTTTTTTAGAGTTTTGGTTACTATTAAGACGAGTCGCTCTTGCTATACTGTTCGTTACCACTAATTGTTTGAAAATTATGTCCTTAAAAGTCTGCGTGGTGCAGCCGATAGCGTGCTGAAATCCCACTTCAAAGGTCACCGGTTCAAATCCTGCCGTAGGGAATTGTTACATGTTTCTCAATTAAAAGTCTAAACAAAACTTCTATTTATAACTACTATATGAGATTCTCTACATCGAAACAATGTATGATGAACCTTGTGATGATCCTTTATGTAATACCGCTGTTACCTAGATTGCTAGCTACCTCTGCAACCCGGACTACCTATACCAATACTTTATATAGTCACTTACTATGGGATATAATTTGCTCTTTAATATAACTTTTTTTTGAAAATAAGGCAAATGTTTTCAGGCTCTTAACCTTTGATGAATATGAGTAATCTTGATGAAACTTATATATTTAAAATTAGCATAAAAATACGATTCTTTTGATATATCTATTGATATTAACGTTCCGTTTTTTAGAGTTTCGGTTACTATTGAGACGAGTCGCTTTTAATATACAGTTCGTTACCACCAACTGTTTGATAATTACAAAAAGGAAAAGTCCTATTGATTTTTCTTAATTTTAATAGTAAGAGACGACCTGGCTACAACCTACGATTATGAAATCATTAATCAAACTTTAACATGATTCCTTATGTAATAAAAAATCAAATGTCTTTGAAAACACCGCAGTATGAAAAGACATCAAAAATGCAGTTTTTTGTAAAAAGTGAGTGTATTTTTAATTTTTGTTGTTGTTTGATTAAACGAGGCACTAGAACTTTTAATTTCTGTTCAAATAAGGCCTCTCGCAAAATTTTAGGACCTCTGGGTCGATACGATCAACCCTGGTAAAAAAAAGGTGACTAAACACGAATCTCTGATCTTTCTTCTGGCAAAAAAAAATACAAAATTCCACATTTTGTAGACAGGAGCTTTAAACCTCTGCAGTAAGGTTCTCTGATACGAAAGATCTGATTATGTGATTCTCATTAAGATTCTATGACTTTTAGGGGGTGTTTTCTCAATTTTTGAAAATAAAGCAAATTTTCTCAGGCTAATAACTTTTGATGGATACTAGTAAACTTGATGAAACTTATATATTTAAAATCAGCATAAAAATCCAATTCTTTTGGTGCTTCTATTGATATTAAAATTCCGTTTTTAGAGTTTTGGTTACTATTGAGACAAGTCGCTCTTACTATACAGTTTGTTACCACGAACTGTTTGATAAGAACGAAGTAACACGTGCCATCATGGTTACAGGAATAGCTACAATCTGGTAAAGAGTGAACCACAGCCCATAGTAACCAAACGTATAGAAAGACGATTTTTAAGAACTGCCTAGTGAGAATAAGAATTTCATAAAAAGTGAATTGACGAATGATAAGTGTTATTTAGACTTGTCGTAACAGTAAAAGTCTTTTAAAAAATAAAATCTGAAAATTTCAATAAAGAGTTTGAAAGTCCTCAAAATAGGTGCAGATCGAAATGAAAAGCGGGCTTAGAAATCACCATGGTCAAAATCCCAGAACAGCGGTCTTGAGCTCCCTATCTTAAAAAACAGGGTGACATGCACATTTTTGCATGAGTAGCAATGATGTGTCTCCTGTATTTTTCATCACTATAAACTGGACGGAACTTTAGAAAAGTTAAATATACAAGCAAGGCAGAAACCAATTAGGCTTGTTCTTGCAGTGCTTTGCTGTATTTTGAAAATGTTGCAGCGAAGCTTTCAGACCTCCACCTTCTTGCGTACTTCCAGAAATAAGACAAAGGTCCTAGGTACCGCAATATTACCACCACAAGTGGTAGTAATATAAACAGCAGAAATTCATTCTTTTTTTTCCTCCCTGAGGTATCTCTGTTCATGGACGTCACTAGCGAAAGATCACGAGTTGATGGTCCGCCCTGGGAAACAGGAAGACAATATAAAGTCTCTTCTTGAAATATAGATCCTAGTTTTGGGTGAGGGTAGGAGCTTCGTTGGGGTCGAGTCGGTGCACCACGCAATGAGTAGATCGTGGATGACATCCGCCAATCTCGTACATGGTCTACCTTTGGGGCGTTTCCATCCGTTTGTACTTTGCTCAAAGTCAAATATAAGTCGGGCAGGTGTTTGAAAGGGTAAGCGAAGTAAATGTCCGTATCAACGCAGTGAGTGGAACTCAAGCTGTTCCGACAGAGTTTGTGATTTAAAGTACCGGAGGCTGTTCATGTTCCGTATCATGTTGAGCCATCTAACGCTTTCGATTTTGCGAAGATGTTTTGTCTGGACAGCATCTAGCTTCATCATCTATGATTGAGTCAAAGAACAGGTCTTTTACGAGTACTCTACAACACTTGCTACCGAGGAAAAGTATATACCAGTTTTGTGAGACGGCTGGTCTGGGGTTTGAGGGATATTGTCCTCAGAAGACGGCCAAAAACGGTGCTTGTCTTTCCCATCCTTGCTGATATATCTGCATATATACTTCCATTTGAGCAGATAATTGAACCAAGGTAGTTGAACTGTTTGACTATCTCAAGATTTTGGTCACATTCTTCAAAAGATGTCAGGGGGCTACATGGTGTCTTGCCTAGAGGTAATAGGTGGTCTCAGTCCAGTTTACACTTAAATCAAGGTCTTCTGAAGTAGATGCTAGCGTTTCCAAGGTATTTTTGATGGCACAGAGGTTTTTGAATACCAATGCAACATCGTCAGTGAAGTCAACGTCCGACAGAACTCTTCCAGTGAATTTGATGCCAAAAGGATGCGCGAGCAGTAACTGGGATTCCCAATTACTTCACACGTTGGTACATTTATAAACAGAAGCTTCTTAGGTTTCATAATACGATGCGGAGTTAAACATACCACAAATTTTCTGCGAAAAACGTTTCTAGAACGATCAACTCCACCCACATGGCCAAATCAAGTATTGTTTTCATTCTAGGGATTGTCCCCTATAATGGAGATTTTTGAAGTCTTTTAGGGGCTAACTTTTTAATTTAGGGATTTCTTTAGGAATTCTAGGGTTTCGGCCCTAGAATATGTTCTTCCGAACCGAAAAAAATGGACGGAAGTAGTTTTTTATCCCATTTTTCCAGAAAACTGATAGTCTGAACGCGCCATAAAATAAGTTAAGGATCTTTTGCACAGTCTATTCGGAAGTTTATTACGTTTGAATGATTGCCTCTGCTAAACAGAGCGGTCTAGAAGACGACGATAATAACTAAATTGACCTAGAAGTCAAGAGAAGAGGGGTCCGAAATTCTTTCAACACTACTAATAATTTGAAGGAAACCTGGTAAAGGTGCAAATTAGGGACCCCTGCAGTCAAAGGTGCAGAGGTACTGCTCAATTAAACCAGGACATGCAGTAAGAAAATAATTGTTTATATCCTGCTTCTACTGTACAGCCCTCTGCACTTCTACAGCACTTTAGACTAAATGATGTATAGCAATAAATGAGATGTTTTTGTCAGAAATCCCTTTTCCTGCCCTTTTCTGCACCTTTACCAAAAACTTGGTTAGTTATCCGGATAAAAGCAATTTGTGCGTTATTTTCATTAAAACTTCTCTGCCTTCTCCTGTTTCCACAGCGTCCCTGTCTCATTCTGATTTTTGATAATTGAACTGCAATCAATAGCTGCTACTACCCTCTAATGACATCAAAAATTGAATAAATTTGGGATACCAGGTGATATGTCACCTTTTACTGACATTTCAAACATTTTGTTCTTTCAATAGTATCATGACCTTCATGCTAATAAGGAATGTTTTCATTTACAAGATGGTTATTTTAAGTTGATTGGAAGCCAGTTCATACTCATTGATAGCCTTCTGCCTGCTGTACTATATATCTGTAAAGTTGTCATATGAAACTAGGCGGCATTACTTGATTAAAAAAATGAACTTGAGAAAAGACAAAATGGAACAGCTACTATATGTAAAAAAGAAACTTCCAAAAATGTCAGTCTCTTTTGTTCCTTTCAGGTTCTTAGTCACAAAAGGCAAAATGCTTTCCTTGAATTTCAAAAGTTCTGCCAAGTTGACATACATAAGATTCTGCAGTCATGGCAAAATCGGTGGCTTTCAGTCAAAGCTGCTATGGACAGAATTTTGGAACAATTGGAGGCTCTTAGTGCCTACTGAAGACTTCTACTAGTTAATGATCCAATTCAGCTCAATGAGCTTGTATGCACAAATCTGAACCCAGTCATGAACTGCATGTTTGAATATTTTTCCTTTGCATTAGGATTTCCTACTGAATTCAATATTGCTTTTCAAGTTGACAAATCGCCGTTTTATCGCCTAAGAAAAGAGACTGAATCTCTTTTCAAGGAACTGTCTTTGAGCTTCATGAAGAAGGACTATGTAAAGTCAACAAATGCATTCCAACTTAATGAGAATGACCCAAATGTTTACCTTCCCATCGAAAGTATTTTTTTCGATCCCAATGGGCAGAACTCTCTCTTGGCGCTAAAATCAGATCATGGTGCGCCCCAAGACGCAGTTCAAAAGATCCTCAGAGCCGTACAATCTTCTTACATCGAAGCTGTGCAGCAGATCCAAACTCAGTTTTGTTTCGATTTTGACATTTACTAATATGCAGAAATAGTTGATCCTGTATCAGCTCAGTCACTACGGCCTGATTCTCTCCAACCCTTCATTCAAAATTAGGGGAAATTTTATAAGCAAAGTCTTATCAATGTTGAAAATGTTGAAAAATATGGATGCAGTTATCTACTTGTGTTCGTTTTTTTTTTATAAGGAAAACTCTTCCGGAGCCGAGCTATACAAAAATCTAAGATTTGCAGTAATATTTGTGCTTTCTCTTCCTTTCTCCAACGTTGTCGTCGAAAGGTTTTATAGTGCAGTGAAAATCATAAAAACCGACAGATGGAACAAGCTTAAAACAAAAACGTTACGTGGTATTCTTAAAACAAAACATAGTATGAATCAGGCCCAAGTAAGTACCACATGGATTCATGGAGACGAGCAGCTGCTGCGCAACATGAAAAGAGTCAAGGTTTCAGCTACTATCGGAAAAAAGAAAGAAGGTGTTGAATCTAATTCTGACTAAAAGTCAATTTTCTTGAGTTTTATTGTCAATCTAACCGTATTCTGAGGCAACTAATGAATTTTTCACATTGGTGTAACAAGCAATGTGACCTTATAACCCAAGTTACTAAACATAACCATATAAAATAAATATTTACTTATTTTCCCTACCATATCCACTGAGCTGCTGACCCAACAAATTAACCCCTCTGATTGGTCATGCGTAGCGGAAAAAAGGATTGAATGTATATCTGTTACTTAATCTATTTCGTCTTACTGCACCCTATTACGTATGTGAACAATGCCTAAGTATTGTTTTATGTTTTGCCTTTTCTGTATTACTCAAAGTACATTTTAAGTATTTTTCTTTCCTAAAGTTTTATATTTTCAGTCACCTTTTGACAGATCCGTCGACAGATAACTTTTTATTTTTTTTCAAACAATTTTTTTAACATAATCACGACTCGATATAAAAACAAGTCAAAAAATGTTTAAACAAAAATAATGCTTGGAAAAGCGACTGGTTGGATATTATTCATGCCAATCCATCGCACCCATCGAAATAAAACTAGGGTGTTGCAAAAATAGCAATAGAGACGAAAAATAATGGAAAAGAAAAACAAATAAATAAAATATATTTATATGGTCCAGAATCCGAAATCTGCCACTGTAATCTATAAATCAAAATCAAACTTAACTAGCAAATAAATAGAAAGTATTGTTTTACACCTCAAAAGAAGATATTTTGGTACAAGTAAAAGGTCTTGAGTTGCGAAGTAAGCCGTCCTTAACAAATGCTATTAAAAGTCAGAATAACGAGGCTTTGCCAGTGACTTATAAATAAGTCAGAAAATGGGATTTTAATATAGAAAATCGGGATTTCTAGGTATTTTCCACTAGCCTCTTAGGAATTTCAAAAAATTTGAAGTGGAAACAATGAAATCAAGCCAATTTCTGTTTTGTGGTAGGACGGAATTAAACGGATAAACACTATCCACGGTAATTTCTTTGGATTAAATTCTGCGTATTGAAATTTTGTTTGGTAGAAAATGATTTTAAAGTTTTGTTTATGCATGAGCCTGGTGTTTAGTATGCCAGGTAATTATTTGTATTTTAAGAAGATTTTTCCCTGATCCACGTGATTTGAAATACACATTTCTCAGAATTATTTAAATTTAATACGCTAATTTCATATATTCGCTGAATAAAAAGCTATCCACTTTCTGTGAATGTACAGAGATCACCACTCATTTCAAATAAGAATTATTTTGTGCGACTAAGACTGTGTTCACCAATTTTTTGCTGCTAGGGTATGATATTTGACTTGACTACAATGAACTCAGCTATAGTACATTTCAAAATGTTTGGACAAATTGGAGAAATTTTTTTTGCAAATTTCCAGCAAAGCATTACCTTTTAGCTATAAAGAGAATGAGATTTATTATCTAACTCATTATTTAGAGGCTCACTTAAGCAGGGAGCCTTCCTGACCTTATGTAATTATTTTGAAAATTTAATCATAATATGTTTATTTCTATTATGATATTTTGTAATTTACAAGTGATATAAAAGCAGATATGGACAAAGTTCCAAAGCAGCCAGTAGCAGAATACAACAGAATTCCAAAAGCAGCCGACTCTTAAGCACCACAACTTGTGTTTGATAGCTTTTCTTTTAGCTAGAGGTATTTTGTGTGTGTAAAATCGGTATTTTGAAACAAAATTTGCCAACAATTTTGAAAACTGATAAGTACTATTGCTACTTTGCTACCCACATTTTCCATAGCAGTGTAAGAGGGGTCAGAATAGGCTGCCACCACGTGCGCAATTCTTTTTTTCGACTTGCACTCTTTTGAGCAAATGTCCCTTCTTCTTTTTTTGCCTTGATTTATGCTCTTTTTAGACATTAGCAGCTGGCAAGCCAGGTGGTATTTTAAAGATTGGAACAAAACATTACAGAGGTAAATTTTCTGTGTGTTATTTGTAATTAACTGTATTTTAATGGTTTGGGAGTGGTAAACCCAGTATTTTGCGTAAGGTCATAACGCGTAGGGCGTACAGACCGTCATTACATAGTCATAACGCATTGGGAGCACAGGCCATCATTGTATAAGGTCATTACGCTGTCACTACATAATGTCATAACGCCATGGGCCTACAGACCGCCATTATATTAGGTCATAACACCTAGGACGTATATGCCGTCATTACATAAAGTCATAACGCCTAGTGTGTGCAAAACTGCCATTATATAAAGTCACAACACCTTGGGCGTATAGACCATCATTACATAAGGCCATAGCACCTACGATGTTGGCCTATAGGTCTGTTCTGGCAAGAGGTAAGTTGTTCTTGGGATTCCAGCTGAATTTAGTCCCAGCGTCTAATTATAAATTATTTTAAAGTTGGATAAAAGTATATATTTATAATATTGAAGAAAATGATATTCTCAAAATGCATTACTTTCTTTGACCCTCTTGGTATCCCGGGCCGAGCGAGAGCTTATAAATGTCACGACACAACTAGGCATAGTTCATATTGGTAGACAGAAAGTTATTCTTTGCCTTAGTCTTCCACACGAGGGGCTCTGAACATACTTTCGTACAGTGACCTCATGCTAAGTACTGTCATAAAAATATTAAAGGCAGAGAACGTCTCTCCCGACACTATCCTGAAACTTATGAAGCTCTCGGAAACTTTCCAAGCATGTCAGCAACATCTCTCAAATATTCTTTCTAGATCGTGCTCAAATTTGATGCTCATGAGAAGGGATAATGTCTTGTAATCAATTCCTGACTTGGCCCAAGATATTAGAAATGAATTGAGTTCATTAACCCTGGGAAGAGATTTCCTGTTTTCTGCCAGCTTTAAGGATCCAGATCATAGAATCAGGCAGTACAGGGTTGTAAGTTAGCAGTTTTTCCATTCCTCCTTCAACAGCCATTTCGTTCCCACCGAGGAAGTGAAGGTTTTAACAACAAAAAAGGTCGCACTTCAGCCCCGAAGACTGGAGGAAGAAAACAGTCAAGTGCTCAATGACTTAATCCTTGGGGAAACTCAAGATCCTCTCCCCGTAAAAATTCGTTTGTCTCACTTTGTAGAGAACTGGAAAAGTATAACAGACGATAAATTCGTTCTGGATACCATCAAAAAGGGCTATCGTCTGGACTTAAAAAAAAAATACACACTCCTCTAGTATTAGGCATCTAGTAGAGGTAACTAGAAAGACATTACAGACATATGGGCATTCACAAGAGCCATTGGAAATACCCAAGGTTCATCTTCAGAAACCAAATCTATCTGTTCAAGGTGCTCCCCTATGGGCTAAAATCGCGTCCAGTCATTTTTTGCCGCGGGATTGGTGTCATCGTGAGCTATTACCACCTTCAAGCTACCCAACTACATTCTTACATGGACGACTGGCTTCTACACATTGTACCAAAATTTGGTAGTACAGAAAAATTTAAGGATCATGATGATTCTCCTGCAAAGACTTGGGTTCATGCTAAGTGAGAAATCAGAATTGCAACCTATACGACAGGTCATATTTCTCAGGTTTCTTTTAGACCTGCAGGTACAGAGGGTATACCTAGCCTCGGAAAAGATACAGAACTTGTTCCGTGCAATCAGCGCACCTCTAGAAAAATCGCATACCTCAATAAGGCAACTGATGAAGCTGATTGGACTCACTAATGCAGGCTGAAGAGCAATTACTTTCAACACAGGGCCTCTCAGGAAATGTCAGTTACTAATGCTCTGGCTGTGAGACAGGATATAGAATAAGATAGATTTAAATATCCCCCAGATATTTACGAC
This sequence comes from Artemia sp. Qi Xiang Cuo, assembly GCF_049724085.1. NCBI lineage: Eukaryota > Metazoa > Arthropoda > Branchiopoda > Anostraca > Artemiidae > Artemia > Artemia sp. Qi Xiang Cuo. The sequence continues at coordinate 17,328,302 of NC_142809.1, read as the reverse complement.
AGAGAAGAAAGGGGCTTTTTCACCATGGCTGAACAAACAATGGGTGAGTCAAGGCCTTCCTCTCAAACCCCCTATTGTTGCCAAAATAATATTAACCGACAGCTCAACATAAGGGTGGGGTGGCTATCTAAAGAACTCACATCGAGATACATCGGGGACTTGATTTCCAGGTGAGAATCTCTTCATATATATTGCCTCGAGATAAGATCCTTAACCAACACTAACAAAGCTTTGGTAGAGGAGCTAAGAAACGAGGTAGTCATGGTACCGATGGACAACTCAACAGAAGTCAATTATATATACAAAGAGTGTCGAACCCATTCCTTCTCCTTACAGAAGAAATCCATAAGGCTCTTCGAGATTATGATGGCCCTGAACGTTCAGTTGCGGGCAAGACACATCACCGGGTGACTCAATCTAGTAGCCGACACAGTGTCACGAGAAGGAAAAGGTCTACCCATGGAATGGAGTCTCAACGAGAGTGTCTTCAGAGCCCTGTTAAAAGAGTACGGATTGCCAGAAGTCGATCTATTTGCGACTCGATTGAACCGGAAGATCGACGTGTTTTTTTTCACCGGTTCCAGATTACTCTAGCGATTGGCACAGGTGCTCTAGTCCACGATTGGTCGAATAAACACAGCCATGCTTTTCCTCAATTTGCCCTGATCCCAAAGGTTCTGGAGAAGGTTTGAAAGTCTGTGAACTGCCAAAAAACACTAATTGCTCCAAGCATGCCTCGTCAAGCATGGTATACGAATCATCTCAACCTGATAATAGACTTTCCTGTACCCCTCGGAGATCAGGCAGATCCCTTCCTGAATGGTCGATTTCACCACCCATAACTAAGGAATCTAAATTTACACGGCTGGAAGGCATCGAACGTGGACTCAAAAATAGAGGATTTTCTAAGGAATCAGTCCGTATAATTGCCCAGCCCCAGCGACGATCTACCATGGAATTGTACAATGGAAAGTGCCAAGTGTTCGTGGTTTGGTGTAGTGAAAGGAAGATTAACCATCTCAAAGCCAATACTCAGACAGTTTTAGAATTCATGATATATCTAAACACTAGTTGAAACCTTCCACCATCAACGATAAAATTTTATAAAGCAGCAATATGCGGAACGCTATCATTGGCTGCAGGAACAGATATCAGTAAAGATACTTGTTTGACGAAAATGATACAGAATTTTTGATATCTTATTCCTGCCTGGGATCTTGGCATTGTTCTGAAATATTTTAGATCCTTGCGATTTCTTGACTTGTGGAATATCGTTACGAAAAACCTTACTCTTAAGGCGGTACTCATTACTGCTTTTGCATCTGGTCGTCGAAGGAGTGAAATTCATGACTTGTTTTTCAGTCCAGCACAATTGTCGGATAATTTAGTAACTCTCAAGTTTCTCCCTTCGTTTACACCCAAAACCGGGAGGCCTCATAAGATACCTTATCCTGTCTTTATGCCCGAACTAGATATATATCCAGCCGTGTGTCCAGTGAGGATTCCATCGACCTACGCCCAGCAAAAGACTATCGTAGCGATCAGAAATGGGCGAAAAAGGTTCTTCATTCTTTTTTGTAAAATAACACCAATAGAGGTGGCAGCTAGAAACATTTCCTCTTGGTTAAAGCAGGCCATAACTGTGACATATAATATAGCATAAGATAATCGTAGAAAAGGGCAAGCACACGACACGAGATCCATGGTGGCGTCTTGGGCGCTATAAAAATCAGTACCACTTGCTGATGTGATGAGACCTGCTCGCTGGTCTTTGGAAACTACTTCCATTACGTTACGTTACGTTAACATTACCTTCATGAAATAGAAGATCGAACCGATGCTCTAAATTTCGTTGTGGTTAAGACAGTTATACAGTTTATGCATTAGAATATTTGATTTTCAAAATAAATATATATTAGCTGATTTAGGAACCCACCACCAAATCGGTTTGAATCTTAGCTTTTGCTAATAAATTTACCAACGTGTGAGGTAGTTCTGGACGCCAAAACGAACTTTTGAAAGAAGGTTCATTTAGGCTAGCCAATACTTACCTCACACGTTGGTACATAGGGTCCCTCCCTTCTACGCACTTATAGAGAGCTATGGAGTTATAAGGGATCTAGTTTCAAAACAGAAACTGGCTTGATTTGGCCATGCGAGTGGAGTTGATCGTTGTAGAAACGTTTTTCACAGAAATTAGGAAGCCGAAGAAGCTTTTGTTAATAAATGTACCAACGTGTGAGGTAAGTATCGGCTAGCAAAACTGAACTTCCATTCGAAAGTTCGGTTTTTGTTCAGGACATGGTCCACAACACAGTTGAGGAGTTCGTGAACGATAAATGGAAGTTATAAAATGGAAGGTTAGGATAAATTTTGTCTATTTTTGTTGTTCTGTTTGAAGTCATATAAACTGAGCCAAATTACACATGATAAGTAAAGTGATGTACATTTTTGGAAGAAGTATTTTTAAGTTCTCTCATGTAAACCTTTTTAAAGCTCTATCCTTGTGTGGTATTAAATAAATAACAAGCTTTTTCAATTGAAGATAAGGAACAACAGTAAAACTTAAGACGAATAGAAATTATTACGTATACGAGGGGATTGCCCCATCCTCAATACTTCGCTCTTTACGCTAAAGTTTTACTTTTTGTTCCAAAGATTTAAGAATGACTATTAGAATAATAAGCTTTTTTAAGTGCTCTAAAAATAACTTTAGCGCAAAGAGCAACGTATTGAGGAGGGGGCAACCCCCTCACTTCCGTAATAGTTTCTGTTCGTTTTAAGTTTTAATGTTGCTCCTTACTTTCAGTCGAAAAAACTTTTTTTATTTAATTTCTCAGTCTTTTTTTAAGTAATGCCGGGAAATCCGTATTTCCCTCCATGAGAATTCCCTTCCCACGGAAAAAAATTCCTCCGCGGAAAGATCCTCTCATGTAGTCCAACAGACCCCCCCCTCCTGCCTGAAAAATATCCTTAAACTTCCCAATAACCAATATTATATGTAAACAATGGGCAAAGTTCATAGCCTGTAGCCCTTCCTAGAGGACTGTAGGGGATTCAGTCATCCTCAAAGACATAATTACTAGAATTTTCGACTATGCTGAACAAAATGGCTATCTCAAAGTTCTGATAAGGTGACTTTGGGAAAAAGGGGCACAGGAAGGGGCTAGCTGGCCTTCAATGTTTTTGGTCACTTAAAAAGGGCACTAGAACTTATGATTTCCGATTATATGAACCCTCTCCAGATCCTCTGAAATTACTGGCTTGATACGATCACCCTTGGGAAAAAAAAAAACAACAAATAAAGGGGCATACGTGATCTTTCTTCTGGCCAAAAAGATACAAAATTTCACAATTTTGTATATGGGAGCTTGAAACCTCAACAAAAGGGTTTTCTTATATGCTGAATCTAATGCTGTGATTCTCATTAATATTACTTGAGGTCTTGGGGGTATTTCTTCCCTTTTTTGAAAATTGGTAAATTTTCACATGCTTGTAACTTTTGATCGGTAACATTAAACGATGAATTTTAAATATTTTGAATCGGCATCAAAATAAGATTCTTGTGACATATCTATTGTTATCGAGACTTGGTTTCTTAGACTCTCGGTTACTATTTAGCTGCGTCGCTCCTTACTCATAGTTCGGTACTACAAACTTTTTGATACCAGACAGGTGTAGTAAGGTGAGATGTGCTATTTACCAGGATAAAATTTCGGTGGTTAAGGTAGGAAGTGAGGGTAGTAGCTGGTTTAGTATTAAACCGGGAGTTAAGGAAGGTTTCTTCCTATCCCCATTTATATGAATCATTTTGAGGAGACTTTGCCCTAAGAGCAAAGGCAATGAGAGAACACGGAATCAATTGGGGAAGTAAACTCACCTAGACTTAGGCCATGACCCAGGAAACTATAGACCGATATCTGTTTTACCCATTATTTCCCGTGTTTTAGAGAAGTGTTTTAATATTAGAATGATGAGTTTTTTGGAGGATCATAAGTCATTGGTAGAGACACAAATTGGGTTCCGTAGAAAAATGACAACGGAACAGGCGATGATTTATTTGACAACTATTATTAATGATGCATTAGGTAAAGGTTTTAAAATAGGTGCTGTATTTTTAGAACTGATGAAAGGTTTCGAATTGCGGATCATGAACTTCTACTTAAGAGGTGTGAGGTGAATGGTTTGAGGGGGTAATCATTGAATTTCTTAAGAATTTTTATAAGTAATCGTTATCAGTATATCCAACTAAATGATTCTTCTTCAGGAAAAAAGCGGATTGAAATAGGTGTTCCGCAAGGATCAGTTCTTGGTCCTATATTATTCTTGGTATTTATTAACGATCTACCAAATTGTCTAGATAATTTTTGCTATAGAATAAAGAACTAACGATAAATCCGACTAATGAAACAATTTCACTCTTTACTGATGACACAACAGCCATTAGCACAGCTAAGACAGCGGAGCTGCTGCAGATTTCCATGAAGGAATCAGTTAATTGAATTATAGCATGGCTGAGAGTAAATAAACTAAGGATCAAAATGGCGAAGTCTAACTTTATTGTTTTCTCACGATCACCAAACTTTTACCCATGGATCAAGGAATTAGATATGTCCAATGGCGTTATAAAACGGACTGCGTCTTTTAAATACCTTGGTATTGTAACAGATGAAACTCTATCTTTTAGGCAATATATAACTTTAACTAGCAAAATTCTGGGAAGAAATCTAGGTATAATGAAGAAACTCCAACATTGTTGGAAGGTGAAATCTGTCCTTCGCCATCTTTATTTTTCTTTAATACACCCGTATATACTTTATTGTTCGAGTATTTTGCTCTCTGCTTTTCCATTTATACTTCAACCAATAGGAGTTCTACCAAATCATGCAGTAAGGATTTTAGCAGGTATTTCTCCTTGCCAGGCTGCAGGCCTTTGTGAATTCTTTGTATTGTGGTTTATTTTTGGGCAGGACCAGGATATTCAGCCTCGTTGTTATGGTGATTTATTGTCCATTAGGTCTACTGTTCATTCTCATGATACAAGGGGTAGTGAGGACTTCTATGTACCTAGAGATATTTCTTCCCGTTCAAATTGCTTCTGGTTTTTATAGAGATAGGCGGAAATGGAATAGTTTAAATAGTGATATTAAAATTATTGGAGACCCCAATATATTTAGAAAAACCATTAAGGAACTTCTTTTTGCTGAATATGAGTTTTGATGGATTGATTTATTTATTGTGATGTTTTGTTGATATGATGTCCGCATAGGAAAAGTATAATTATATGATATTATTTTGTATGTACTGTTTAGTGTGGTGGTATTAGTGGTGTCGGTGGCCAAGTGTTCTTTTTTTTAAGGATTTTGTTTTCTCTACCTCCCCGACGGAAAAGCTTTGCTTTTTAGGGGAAGTAGCAACAATTTTTTCTTTCTATGTGTTGATTCAATAAATTCTTCTCTCTCTCTCTCTCTTATGCTGATGATGTAAGCATCCAAGAGGAAATTCTTAGCAAAATTAATGAACTTTTATAGGTTTTGCGAGTTCAGGGCGCAAAAGTAGGTTTGAAAATTAATATTAAGTCGCTAAGAGTAGGAATAAGGGAGCGTGAAGAGGTGATGTTGGGTAACGAAAATATTGATTAAGTTGACAGCTTCACTTATCTAGGTAGTATTATTAGTAAAGACGGCTGGTGTACTGAAGATGTTAAAAATGGAATAGCCAATGCCCAGGGTCCTTTTTCACAGTTGAAAAAGTTTGGAAGAATAGGAAGATAAGTGCGCGCACCAAGATTAAAATAATAAAAACTACAGTGATGACAGTGGTCAGGTATGGTTCCGAAGGGTCTAGGCATTTACCCTCCAGTATATAGGCCACAGAAAAATCCCCTCCCCGAAAATACCATAGGCGGAAATACACTCTGTGGGAAATTCCCCCCACAGAAAATATCCCTCGAAAAATACTTCCCCCCTACGGAAAAAATCCTGGGGAATACCTTTCGGGGCTCGTTGGTCTTCATTCACTTTTGACTTATAAAAAAAGGATTAGAACTCTAATTTCTGATGTAATAAGCACCCTCCGAAGTTTCTGCGACCATGAGGCGGAGGTGAAGATGAGGAAGTGGCATTCCCCCTCCTATAAAGAACAAATTCTGCTCCTTTTGTGGTTTAATCTTACTTTTTACTTTCATAATAACAGCCTAGACCAAAGCACATTCCCAGAAATCAAGAGGGATTAAATATCAATTTCACATTTTTATGCGTTTTTAAAGTGTTTTGGTACCCCCCCCCCCCAAAAAAAACAAAAATAAGAAAAACGGAACCCCCCAAACTAAAGTCCAGAATACAGCCTTGGGGTTATGTATCATTTTCTAAATCCTCTCCCCTCGTCTCTCCCTTAGAATTAAATCTGTAGTTATCTGAAGGCTCAATAAGAGTTAGAATGTTTTGGCATTAAAATGCACCCTTTGAGGTATTTCCCTCCCTCCCTAACAAAGAAAAAACAATCAGAGAACCCTATTGTTTAGGTTTAAATCCCTTATTTGCAAATATTTGAAGGGTAGAAATTCCTCTAAGGGTGCAATAGAATGCTCAATCATCCCAAATATAATTGATCCTTCAGAATTAGTTCTAACAGACAATGGGAGGGTGGTTTCTTAAGAATCACCATCCCCTTGTCTAATTCTTCAGAATCAAAATTAGACAAGGGGAGGGTGGAGGTATAAATTGGTATGTAATCCAAAGGGCTGTATCCAGGACTTTTGTTGGGGGGGGGGGAGTATTTTCCAGGGGGGACATGAGAACTTTAAAAAACGCATTGAAAAATGTGAACTTGATATTAAATCCCTCTTGATTTCTGGGAAAAGTACGGGTATACGCTGTTCTTATGAAAGTAAAGAGCAACATTAAACACCAACATGAGCAGAATTTATTCCGTATAAGAGGGAGACTGCCCTTTCCTCATTAGCACCACCACATCATGGTCACAAAAACTTCAGAGGGTGCTTCTTACATCAGAAACTGAGAGTTCTAGCTCTTTTTTTATAAGTCAAAAGTGATTGGATTCCAACCAGCCGCGGGGGATGTTATCCGCGGGGGGGACTTTTTCTGGGGAAGGGGGGTTCCGATGCGAGGAGTATTGTCTATGGGGCATTTTCCTTGAGGGTATTTTCTGCGGAGGTGTTTTCTCGGAGGAGGGTGTATTTTCCATCGGGGAGGGGGGTATTTTTTCTGGGGAAGGGATGTTCTCCAGGGGGTTTCAGGGCTCCTGGTTCTGAAGCGTGGTTGCTATGAAAACGGAGGAGGAATTGCTAGATGTTGTCCAGAGAAATTGCTTATAGATTGTTTTGGGTACCCGACTGAACGACCGTTACTCAAACAGTAAGCTCTACTAGAAACGTGGTCAATCCCGCTATCTAGGGATATAATGAAAGAAAGATCGAGTTGGCTAGGGATTGTTCTGTGTGAAGGATGACAGATTGCCCAAGATCGTCCTTGTTGGGCAACCGTCCAGGGCCAAAGAAAAGCAGGTTGTCCCCCAATCAGGTGGGAGGATGCCGTAAGGAAAGATTTAAGGTTAATGGGAACTCCTTAAGAGGGTGTAAAGAGGTTTAAATAAATTGGGATGGAGGAGGAGCGTGCCTAGCTGTGTTGGCCTGAGGTGGCTTGGTGCTTTTGTGAATTGTTAGTAGTAGCATTAGTAGTAGCTTCTCACGCAGCATAAATTTATATTTCATATCATTCCTTTTAAATTTTCGGTAAAATTTGCCGCAATAAAGTAATTTATAATTTGGGTTACAGAATCATAGCGACTATACCAGTTTCCAGTTTTCTTCGGCTGCTTCCATGTTTTCCATGGTTCCTCAGTGTTCTTAAAAGCGAGATCCAGCTTCACAAATCCAGTAATAATCTGAACTTTAGTGAGTATGTGTGTGCATACTGTAAAAATATAAAACAAAATAAAATAAAAAACAGTTATATAAAATAACAATTAAAATAAAATTAAAATAAATAACAAAAGAATGAAAAAAAACACCAATAACTTGTTTACACTTATTTTGTTACATTTCTTACGAGTCGGACAAACTTTTAGGGGAGAGGGGGTTCAAGTCCCCTAATCCCTTCCCCCTGGATACGGCCTTGAATATTCCTAACTCGATTTGGCTAACTGTAACTTGCTAAGTGTCATTCTAGTAAAAACCTTGCAAAGAGTAATAAAAGCATTCTATCCTGTTACGTGATCCCTGTCTCATCAACTGTCGCTCTCTTCATCTCTGTTTCTTTTTTGAACTATTAATCTTAAGCCTTTGGCAGAGATTAAATAAAAAAAAAAAGTTTTTTTAACTGAAAGTAAGGAACGACGTTAAAACTTAAAACGAACAGAAATTATTCCGTATATTAAAGGGGCTGTCCCCTCCTCAACGCTTCGCTCTTTACGGAAAAGTTTTTTATTTTTTAAAAAAATGGAGTTGTGAGAAAGTCAAACTTTAGCGTAAAGAGCGAGGTGTTGAGGAGGGGACAGCCCCTTTCATATACGGAATAATTTTTTTTCGTTTTAAGTTTTAACGTTGTTCCTTGCTTTCAGTTAAAAAAACTTGTTTTTTTTATTTAATTTTTGAACGTTTATGAATTAATGCAGGTTATGATTTTGGCTCACCGTACATGAATAATTAAAACAGAATTTGCATATTAATTTTAGTTTTATTTGGTTAAATGGCTTTCTCGAAACTTGTTTAATTTTAATTACGAACGTTTTTATTAGTAATAAATATACTTAACTTACGAATTAACTTACGTAACGAACTTCTATATTCATAAATTTTTAATACGTATATTAGGGGGCTCGCCCCCTAGTCAAAACCTTGCTCTTTAAGCTAAAGTTTGAATTTTGGTCCAATTCTATAAAATTAGAATAAATAGCTCTTATGAAAGTACTAAGAAATCTTTGGCTAAAGAGAGAGGTATTGACTAGGGGGTGAACCCAATCATATACGTAATATTTACTGTTCGTTTTAAGTTTTGATGTTGCTCCTTACTTTCAGTTGAAAAACTTGTTTTTTATTTATTTTCTGATCTTTTTCTTTAATAATGCTGGGAAATCCGGCGCCCCCTTCATTGTACTGTCCCTCCCCCATGAAAACTTCCTTCATGGAAAGATCCTCCCATATAACCCCCTACCCTTCCCCCCACCTACCAGAACAAATCCCCCTGAAAATGTGTGTATACTTCCCAATAACCAATAGCCTACTCTATGTTAACATTGGGTAAAGTTCATAACTTTTAGCCCATCCCCTGGGGACGTCGGGGGAGTAAGTCATCCTAAAACACATAGTTATCATATTTTCGACCATGTTGAACAAAATGGCTATCTCAAAATTTTGATCGGGTGACTTTGGGAAAAAAATGAGCGTGGGAGGGGCCTAGTTGCCCTTCATTTGTTTGGTCACTTAAAAAGGGCACTAGAACTTTTAATTTCCGTTCCAATGAGCGCTCCCACGATATTCTAGGACCACTGGGTCAATACGATCATCCCTGGGGAAAAAAATAATAATAATAAACATGCATCCCTGATCTTTCTTCTGGCAAAGAATGTAAAATTCCACATTTTTGTAGATAGGTGCTTGAAACCTCTACAGTAGGGTTCTCTGATACGCTGAATATAATGGTGTGATTTTCATCAGGGTTCTGTAATTTTTAGAGGGTCTTTCCCCTTTTTTTCTAAAATCAGCCAAATTTTCTCAGGCGCGTAACTTTTGATGGGTAGGACTAAACTTGATGAAATTTATGTATTTGAAATTAGCATAAACATTTGATTCTTGTGATGTATCTATTGTTGTAAAAATTCTATGTTTTAGAGTTTCGGTTACCATTGAGCCGGGTCGCTCCTTACTTACAGTTTGTTACCACGAACTGTTCGACAGCTTAATTTGATTCAGAAAAAAACATAACTTCCCGTGGTTGGAAATGCCACCTGTGGGGGCCTTCTTGGAAATGGCAATACAAATCAACACAAAATCTGAGTATCTGATAACCATTTTATATATTCCAAGTGTTTAATGCTGTCAAAAACAAAACAAAAAGAATTATGTAATTACAGTGATCGACTAATAGGAGCGATGACTCTCTATTTTACGATGTGATTTAAATTGGTGTTACGTTTGAATGTACTATTTTCTGTTATTGGAAAACAAATTTCGAATGTTCTATTTATATATCTTACCTAAGCACAAACTAAGTTCGAATAAAGCAAAAATTTGCAGAATTAAAGCGAAAAGAGACAAATGAAAAAATTAATAAGAATTATTTAATAGTTAATAAACAGATAGTACAATATACATCAACTAACAAAAGGTAAAGGTCTCGAATTGTGGCTCATTAGAAGGAGACACACTAGAACAGCAGGAGCGACAATTTTATATTGCTAATTTTTGGTTCATTTTTACACTTTATTTCCTGTTTTTGAGAATTAATCCCTCCCCCTCCCGTTCCAATGGTCTCACATAGCCCCAGGCCTTATAAAAAAAACTAACATAATAACTATTGATAATTGATTCAAAAACAGACACAAATGGGGAAAAAACAGCAATTACTATTCATTCAAACTTGCTGGATGTTATAAAGTAAGAATGCCATGATTTTTTTTTCCGTTAGTTTTTATATAGCCTAGGGTTTATATGAGACCGTTAGAGGGAGACTGGGGATTAATTTTTAAAAACACGAAGAAGACCATAAAAAGGCACATAAAATAAGTAATCTTAAAATGTATCTCTTTTTGTTCTAGAGGGTCTCCTTTTGTAGAGACGCTATTCTGGACCTTTACCCTGATAAAAAAAAGCAAGTTTTTTCAACTGAAAGTAAGGAGCAGCATTAAAACTTAAAAGACAGAAATTATCACGTATATGATGGTGATTGCTCTTCCTCGGCACCTCGCTCTTTATGCTAAAAGTTTCTTAGTACTTTTAAAAAAAGCTTTGTATTGTTCTAATCAAACGAACATAGTGTTTCAGGAGTCATTCTTAAAGAACTGGGACATAATTCAAACTTTAGCGTAAAGAGCGAGGTGTTGAGGAGGAGCCACCCCCTCATATACATAATGATTTCTTTTTGTTTTAAGTTTTAATGTTGCTCCTTACTTTCAGTTGGAAAGAATATTTTTTATTTAATTTCTGGTCGTTTCTTAAATAATGCCAGGAAATGTGGCTATACCTCCACGGAAAAATCTCTCTTTCCAACGGATGTATTCTCTAGACAGTTCAACCCTGGTGAAAATTTACCCCAGACAATTACCCTTAACATCTACATGCGTAAACTTGAGTCGGGAAAGAGAAAACAAGGCATAAGACGAATTTCGTATAGGAATTCTGCCAAATCCCCCCAGCGTAAAATTTCTCCCGAAAATTTTATTCCCATGAAACTTCTCTCCCCATGGAAAACTATTCCCGTGGATAATCCCGCCAGAAAAAAATTCACCCCCTCCCTCCCACCCGAAAAATGTATGCATACTTTCCAATAACAAATACTATACGTAAACAATGGGTGAATTTTGTAACTCCAGGGGCTGCTGGGGGCCATGATTTCTCCAAAGGCATAGTTATTCGGCTTTTCAACTATGCGGAAGAAAATCGCTATCTAAAAATTTTGATCGGACGATTTTGAGAAAAAAAGGCGTGGGAGGAGGCCTAGTTGCCCTTCAATTTTTTTAGTCGCTTATAAAGGGCACTAGAACTTTTAATTTCTGTTCGAATGAGCCCTCTCGCGGTATTCTAGGACCACTGGGTGGATATGATCCCCCTGAAAAAATAAAATAAAAAAACATCCGTGATTTTCCTTCTGGCAACAAACACAAAAATCCACATTTTTTTTCAGATAGGAGCTTAAAACCTCTACAGTAGGATTTTCTGATACGCTGAATCTGATGGTGTAGTTTTCGTAAGATCATATGACTTTTAGGGATGTTTCCCGCTTTTTCGAAAATAAGGTAAATTTTCCCAGGCTCATAACCTTTGATGGGTAGGACTAAACTTGATAAAACTTATATATTTGAAATCAGCAAAAAATCCAATCCTTTTGATTCATCTATTGGTATAAAAAATTCCGTATTTTAGAGTTTCAGTTACTATTGATCCGGGTTGCTCCTTGCTTATAGTTTGTTACTACGAACTGTTTGAAAAAATAAAAGTAAATACATTTATAAAATTGCAAACCATTTTGCAGAGCCAGAAAATATTTTTAACTCCAAAAAAGGAATAAATTAACAAATTACAGAATGAAAAAAAATAAAAACTATGACTAAAATTTAGTAATAACCATTAAAAAAGAAAAATGAAATTGCATCAGCTAGTGAAAAAAAAAAAAAAAATAGACACACTCACACGTACGAAACAGTTTGCAAACCTGTAGAATAGTGGCAATTGAAAATAAAAGAAAACTTAAAATAAAATGTAATAGTGTAACAAGAACTAATAACAATTTGAAAAAAATAATAAACTCGGCAACTAACAAAATAGAAGTAAACACAGTCACAAAAGTAGGAACAAAGTTGCAAGAGTCATGATAAAGTGGCAACTGCAAAAAGAGGGGGAAACCTTATGAGTTACACAAAAGATATAGCCTATGTGAAAAAAATATATATAATTAAAAATGATTTAAAAAAATTAAAACACTTGAAACTAACAAAATAAAAAAAAAATTAAATACAATCAAACATGTACGAACCAATTCACAGAACCATAAAATAGTGACAACCACAAAAAAAGGGGATTATAAATCTAAATTACAAAATAATAGTATATAAAAAGAGAGAAAATAAGACTATTAAAATTAACTTAGGAATAAATTAAAGAACACAAAAACCCGTCAAATAACTAAAAGTAGATATAGTCACACAAATAAGAAACAAATGGCAAGAGTCATAAAATGAGTCACATCTGCAATAAAACAGGGAAAACACAAGCACTTAGATTTAGACTTACTTAGACTTAGGTCTTGCCACACCGATTGGCGCATAAGGTGGTAACCATGTCTCTCCAGGATGACCTTTTCAGCAACTTCGACCGAAGATTATCAAGGGACATTCTTGGGAGCGCTGCGTCTCTTTCTAGGCATCGTCCAAGTGTAGCCTTTTGCCGTCCACACAAACGTCAAACTCCGAGAGGAGTCCAACACCAAACATCAAGAGGCAGGCAATTGCTGCCCATTCTAACCATGTGTCCTCAATATAGCCATTGACTGCTTCAACATTATTTATTTGAAAAATCCTTAAAACACCTTCTATACGGCCAGACTGTGTATCAGGGTTCACAGTGCGGACAATCCACAACACAACACGGAAAGAATGGCTCGTTGTCAAAAATCGTGTCCAGGTCTATCGAAAGTCGTTTTGGATGATTTCAAATTGGGTACAAGACTTATAGTTGTCGTTTCATGAATCAGTAATGTTTTACGGGGATAGGGGGTTAACTTGGACGAACAAAACATACATAAAAGAAAACTTTAGATCTCTCAAGTATTAAAATTTCCAAATTACTTAGCTCTCTGCTATATTTCAGCTTGTGGGGCTGCTCAATGTAGCTCAATTAGTAGTTTTAAACTAGCAAAAGTTGGCTAGTTAAGTTTGGATACCTCTTTGGATATTAATATTTTGTTCTAGCTTGAACGAAGAAATTTGTTGTATGTTTGTTATGAAATTTTCTTAAAACTTTGACATATAATTTGGACTTGATAATAAATTTTTGAATAAAAAATCTATAGTAATTAAACTTGAAATATAAATTTGATGCTCTTTTTCTTATATATATCTGCTTGGACATTTACCTCCAAAAACTTACTTATATCCTTTCTTAATGAAAGCAACACATTTGTATATTCACCAGGGAAGGCTTACTTTACTTTACTTTTGGCGGGAACCAGACGATGACGCATCCTTCCCGACACCAATGGACGATGGGATGACTGATGTAGTCCAACACGATTTGTCAGCAGCAGCCTCTTCTGCAATCTTCAGCCAGTTTTTATCCCAATGACGTCCGTGGTACGTTCGTGACATACCAAGGAAGGAATGGAGGACGAACTTATGCTTATAAATAGTAAAAAAAACTTTTTTTTTAGTATAGCTATTGAAGGTAATACAGAGAGTAATACCTGGAGCACAGGCATTACCTTCAGTGATGGATGACAAATACATTTAAAGATAAGAAGAAGAAGGCTGCGCAGAATTTGGAGGACTTTTTTTTTATCAACAGATGCGTATAAATATAAAAGAAAACTAAAAAAAACGGTACCCAAGAAAAATGAGAGAGGGAAACGCTGCTGCATGGATTTGTCACTGCAGTGTATTTTGACGTTGAAAACAAAATTTCATGAGCTTGCAAATTAATGCTTAGGCATTTAGATTTAATATTTTTTGTTTCACATAGTCTATGCAAAGTAAAAAAAAGGGGGTTTGATAGAAACATGTATCATATACTGCGTTTTGTTTTGGAGTTTTTTTCTGAAAGTTGAATAGGCGATAAAATAAATAAATTATTTTTCAAGATTTGCTTTAAGCGTTTCGTCCGAAGTATTAAAAAAAATATGTAAAAAATTTTTGTACAAAGTTTAAAATAGAGGGGCCGTTCTTTTACTCATCTTTGTGCTAGGATCTTGCATCTTTTGACAAAGAACGCTTAGAAGTGAAATCTTAGTACTAAGATCTTACATCTTATAGCGTTCTTTTGCGAACGTCTTTGATCATTCTGCTCTGATCAGCGGTCTAAGAACAATTATGAGTTATAATCAAAGTTCTCTCATCATTGTTCTGTATTACAGAAAGATGACGTCCTTCGCACTTTTTGCTAACATCAGTGAGCTGTAAGATCTTAGAACAAAGATGAGTTAAAAGAACGGAAATCTCTGCAGAAAGATGTGAGATCTTAGATGTAAGATCTTAGTGCAAAAGAACGGGCCTAGATTGTCTAAAATTCGATATTAGTACATGGTTGAAGGTTCAAGGTTGATGCCGCAAGTTTTGCTTTGTGCCAAAGTAACGACCTGAAAACGTAAAGTTTTCAGGTCTAAAAGCTTATATTAATTTTATAAATCTATGACAATTTATAAACACTGTCTTTATCTTGTTTGACGTGCAATCATGGTATTCTAATGCCTTTTTGATCAGGAGCTAAAGAGAAAAGAGAGAAAATGGAAAATCAGAGTCAAGAGAAAATGGAAAATCAGAATCAAGAGAAAAGAGAGAAAATGGGAAACAACCACACCTTCTTCTATCGCTTTAAGTAACGTTCATTATATTGCATTTAGTTCATACAAATAGACTATAATGCCAACTGCAAAATATTTAAGTTACGTTTTCTTTGTTAACCTTTCTGTTAACGTTGAAGCCTATACAATTTAATTGTAAAAATTGTGAACATTAAGATGTTTGAATTTAGAACGTAAATGAGTATGACAAATAACGTAAATCACGTAAATCAGGAGGAGCTTCAGAGCCACACTCCTCCTGAAATTAAAAGATTTTTACTATATTTCCCAAGTAATTTTCATATGATTGGATTTTTTTTATTATATCCCCCATTTCAAAATACGTTCTAACCTGAATGTAGTCTTACACACAAAGTTTATCTCTGAATGAAGGCATTGTAGCTTACATATTTCTTGTGCAGACCTTGGGCAGACTTTATAAGTCTTGTAAGGCGTGAAAAGACATGCGGTTCTCAAGAAGTACCGAACTGAACATGTTGAAATTATCAAACCACTACATTGGCATAGGTATACAGAAGTTTTTTTAATTTTTTTTTCAGTACAAAATCAGAAAAGGTATTTTCAAAACCTAGGGGGACAATATCCCCCTTCCTTCTACCTTCAATTGCTACCCCAGATAGACAAGTATGCATTTCATTAAGAAAATTATACTTAAGAGTGCTACCTGTCACAAAAAAAGGAAAAAACAAATTGAGTGTGACTGGATTCCTTGATGCTTGATTTTTGATAATTTCCAATTAGTTTCAATCGAAAAAAAATCAAAAATATCAAAAAATCAAAAAAAATTGATTTTTGAAATTTGTTTCAAAAATAATTTCCAATTAGTCGATGAAATTTTTGACGGATTTTTCGTCTAATCTGTTTGTGACAGGTTTATCCACTTTTGTATATATATATATATATATATATATATATATATATATATATATATATATATATATATATATATATATATATATATATATATATATATATATATATATATATATATATATATATATATATATATATATATATATATATATATATATATATATATATATATATATATATATATATCGGCTGGACTTCCGTCTAACGTAATGCTAATTCTCCTTCCCCACCCCAGTTTGTTTGGAGCTTCACTCATGAAAAACCTGCTTCCATATAAACATGTCGTACCTCTTCCTATCTCGTTTGAAGGCGTACTAGTTTTCGTTTTGGACCAAGCCGTGCCAGGACTGTACAATGTTTTACAACCGGTCGTCCTTCATTTTTGTATTTACGATCAATTATCTTTCGTTCATTAAAGATTATAGAGAACAACGAGAAATATTAAGGAAAGACCTAAAGACTCTTAAGTCAAAGACCTAAGGTTTTATGCTACCCTAACCTTAACATTAATAACGGTGAAAATATATTGCTTTCTGAATTCAATTTTTTCTAATTAAGAACTAAAATCCTTTTGTGGGAACAACTTATGTTTTTGCAATGAACGACATTTTTTTTAATGAGACCCAAAAAGCGTGTCAAAAAACATTCTTCCCTGGATTTGCCATAAATTTGCTACTTACGCTGAATAACCAAGTAAACAAATATACCTAAGAATTATATAAGATTGGTGACACACACCTTTTTCTAAGCGTTATTTGAATTTAGAGTGAAATATGAAGTTTCATCTTTTTTTGGGATAAAGACACTTTGTGGTTTAAAATATCCTGTGTTGCCTGGGCCTTCAGGAAATGGGTTTCTGATTAGAAAGTTTTCCTGTTACTTATTTTGAACACTGCTATCAGTTTAACGGGATCTTCAGACTTTAAATATCTAATCCATTTAATACTGTGTCTTTTTTTAAGTGGGTGACCTCGGATTGTTTACGTCTTTGCATCAGTTTGAACCTTTCATTTTCCAAGAGCTGCAATGGCCACACGGTACGAGAGTTGGAAATCAAGATCTAAAGTTTTGCAACAATGAGTAGGTTATAAGCAGAGAACTAAAGACATGACAAAAAGATAACCAACCAACAAAAACAATTTAAATGTTACAAGCGAGGTGATTTTCGGTGAGCACCTTCTGGTTTCGATATACATTTAAAACATCCGCTTCTTCAACTATCTCTTATCCATCTCGTATCGTTACACAAAAAGGTCGTATCTGATATTTTCAAACTTCTAAGATAACTACCAAAGGCCTCTAAAAGATCGAAATCGGGAGGATCAAATCGTGGTTGAACACACATTCCCCTTTGAAACGGCTTAACAAACGGTTCTAGTAATTGTCTCACAGGTGTGAAAAATATCAGATATTACCTCCAGTAGTAACAGCATCAATATACTGTTGTTTTATATCAATGTTAAAAAAAAAAAAAAAAAAAAAAATACCTTATTCAATTCTGTTTTCAACTTGAAAAACCACTTATTTAAAATAGTACTTTGAAAGCCATGTTCATCGCGCTATTTCTTCTGTAATGTAAATTTGCTGAAAGGAGTACTTAGAACACTCATCAAATAGTTTAAAAAGGATGTGACACATCTTTCTTACCTTTTCAAAGCGCCAGCTTTTAAGAGTCGTATTTAACAATTACCATTTTCGTTGTCTGTAGTATCCTAATATTAAAGGTAAGGTAAATAATAGGGCATTCGACTTTACAGTCTTTAATGCTGGTGATGATATCTGTTCTATAACCGTTCACCTAGGAAGTGCAATGGGAGGCTGGGGGCCAGCCATCCTGTGCCATTGCACTCTCTCCCTGTTTACCTTCCCCACATTTTTCTAGGCACCTATTTAGAGCTGGGTCAACTCTGACTGAATTTACAGAAATACGGCACTGACCCCTCGTCCTAGACCAAATAACCAGCGCCACCAGGACTCGAACCCTTATCCTCGCGAAAAAGGATTTCAAGTCTAGCGTGCTAACCACTAGGCTTTGACGGTGATTCTAGGAATCCTCTTACTATTCTGGAAACTATTCCAGTTGCAAAAAAAGTTACCCTGCATCACGAACAAAGTAAACAATCCCTTTCAAGAAAAATATTCTTTTATAGTCAAAAGATAAGTAGTTGGGCTATTTCACTGAAACTTTCAGAAATCTTGAGGATTTGATATTTTGAGCTTATTATTCAGTTCAGTTTCTTCAAAATATCAATGCTCGGGAAACGATTTCTTATTCTACTCCAATTAGACATCTTTACTTTGTCTACCTTCCTTACTAATCATGCAACCTGTTTGGTCGTTTTTCTTATTACCAAAAATCACATCTTCTTCCCCACTTATTCATAATTTCAGCAACATAGTCTTCAGATAATAATTTTCAAATCTGTTCTCAAACGCAAAACTAAAACACACCTTAATTCATTCAATTCACAAATACGTTCGCAAACATGAAACGCTCATTCATATTGTGAGTTTACGTAGATTTTACTGAGACACAAAAATAAATAATTTAATTTTAGTTCAGTTTCTGAGTAAAAGAAGAAAGAATAACTACTTTTATAATTTTTGCCATACTTAAAAAATAGAATTGAGATTTCAATGACTAGCTATCAATGTAAATTTTCTATAAAATATTTTCACTTGGATATATATTGGAAACTAAACATTATTTTCAGGATATTTGGATTTTTCGACATAATTAAAACAATACTGCTCCTTAAGCAACACTAATACATTTTCTAATTTTTGATAAAATCTTTAGAAATCATAAATTTAAATACCTCCGATAATAATAAAAATAGTAATAGTGATTTATTAAAAAATATGTTATTCGTCTGTTATAGTCACCGTGCAAAAGTTCGTGGTCTAACAGAACCGGGTTCTATCTGGAGTTTCCTTCAGCTTAGCGTGAGAGTATATACACTACGATGTAGGAAAAATTTAATTGAATATTTTAGTTGGTATTTTAGTTAGTTTATGTTAGAAACCATTTAATATAATGCGTTCAGGGGGGCCCAATTTCCATAATTCGCTGTTGTAGTTTCAGTCATGATTCATTGCTCAACCGGTTAAGACCGTATTGCTTGCTATCGTCCACTCTATGAATCACGTAATGAAATGAATGACGATGGATTATTGCTAAATTATCTGCATGCTGTGATATAATGAAAACTTTGTACAATCTGATAAAAGACAATCTGAAAATATAAGCCTTTCCCTAAATAAAACTCAACAACGGAAATCATTAGCTATTACTCCTCCAAAGTGATTTAAGGCTCAAATTATTCGTGATATGAGATTAAAGGAATAGTACAGTGGGGAAAAAGGACTGATTTAGGACTGGTGGCTTCTTCTTTTGCCAGTAAGTCAATTTTAGCTATTACTAAGTTAAGATGGGCAAGAAAAAAAATAAAAGGAGTTGTCCAGATATTGATTCTAGCGAGGATACTGCCACAAGCACCCCAAATACGTCAGGAAATCCGGATATTCAGAAGCCAGTGACAACTCAGCTTTCGTTAATGACCCTATCAGAGGACTTAGCGAAGATGATGGACATTATGCGTGAAACTCGTAGCTCAGTCCGATCAATTGAACAGCGATTTATTGTAGTAGAAAATAGAATAAAAGCAATTGAATCAGAGCAATTAGCCTAGGTCTGAATTCTCCAGGATTAAGTCTTGTACAAATGCTGTAGAAAATGACATTTCTTTGTTGAAAAATGATAATTTTAACCTGCAGTCAGAAGTTAAATATTTAAAAGAAAAGACCCTATGTATAACTGATAGGCTTATGGCTGCAGAATATCAGCCTAACGAAAACAATGTGGTTGTATGGAATGCAGTCTGTGAGGATGAAGATCAAGCCAAACGTATGTTTACCGAGATATGTACGGATGGACTAAATTTACCAGTGATACCCCTTTTTTCAGTTGTTGCAATAAAAAAGGATAAGAAATATTTTAAGGTAAATGTAAAAAACCGTGGAAACAAGATTGAAACCCTTAAGAATGGGAAGAAGCTTAAAGGAAGAAATATAGCAAACCAGGGAAACATTTATGTGAGTGATGATGCCCCATTTTCTGTGAGAGAGGCAAGAAAAAAACTATATGAAAAAAAATTGTGTCTTAAAACAATGGGTATCTTTCATGGGCATCAAACACAGTTCCACCATATCTTCAGTTTGAACGTCCGGGTGGTACGAAAGCGAAGTTTACGTGTGATGAATGGATTGAGGAACTAGCACATAAGCCTCCTCCCTCCACAGCTTCCAGAGGTGCTAAAAATGAGTGTTTTATTGAATGTGTTTAGTTTACTTATTGGTTAATTATCTTTTATTTTTCGCTCGGTTTAATCAAATAGATATGGAAAAGTTGATAGTGATTAATTTGAAATGTTTGGGTTAATGATAATTTTTATTTTTTAGTAAATAATTTAAAATGTTTGTTAATGTGAAGTTATTTTGAGTGGGTGGTAGCGGGCTGATGTCTTTTTGAACGGTTTTGCCTTGTGCCATGAAGCTTGCAATAATGTGTTTTTTTAAATTGTATGTCCGCTTTGCCGGAATATATTTTGTTATTTCTTTTTGAATTTATCTAGTTCTAGATATATGTTTAGTAGATAAATATTTTTTCCGTCACCGCAACTCTCCACCGTCACATACATTAACTTTTATTGATGATGGTTAGAGATATCGTTTTTCCTCCTGGGAACAGCAGTGTCCTGCAACTTGAAAGTCGAAGGGTTGATTTTTCCAGCCAGTTTAATGAAAGTTTAATGTCCTGCAATTTGAAAGTCGAAGGGTTGATTTTTCCAGCCAGTTTAATGAAAGGATAAATAAAAATTTAGATATTAATGCCACTGAGATTTTCACAAATGAACCATCAAGGTATATTTTTAAAGAAGGGACACTACCCTTGCAATGTGATAAGGACCATTTTGGCGTTAACATTTTTCATCAGAATTATCAGGGATTGGGTTTTGAGCATAATTTTTTATCGGAATTAATAAATACTAATTAATGTCTTTCAGGTGATCGCTTTAACTGAAACGTGGTTAAATGATAATAACTCGCAATTACTACATATCCCTGGTTATAATTTATATGTAAAGAATCGCGAGTATTCCCAACATGAAGGCCTAGCAGCTTACATTCAGGCTGATTATAAGGTTTCAATAAGAGAAGATCTTACAATATATAGAGAGAAAGTTTGCGAGTGTTTTGTTTTACATATAACTAGAGAGAATTTGAATATTTGTATTGTTGTAGTATATAGACCTCCACAGAGCCTGCTCCAAGACTTTATGGACCTATTTGAAGAACAATTAATGAAACTTGCGATTAACTCTATGCCATGTTAGTACAAGGGCCATATTGACTCCGAAGAGGAAACCATATATGGGCATAGAGTCATTAGAGAGACCACGTGGTAAATGGGGTCAATGACCTCTTTTTCCAAGGTCGATGTTGTTGTTGTTTCCAAGGCACTTGTCAAGGTCAATGTTGTTGTTGTTGTTGTAAGTGCCCGCTCTCAGCGAATGTTATGATCCAGAAATAGTATTTGTTGTTGTTTTGGTCATGTACATGCTCGAGGCGAATGTCATGGTGTCCAGAAATAGTATTTGTTGTTGTTGCTCGAGCCAAATGTTATGAGTTTCCCGGAAACAGTTAGATCACGTGTTTCCTTCTCAGCCAATCAGCGAGTCGGTTACATCCCCCTTCTCAACCAATCAGAAGGCTTGTTACACATGGTTTTCCCCGTTACATAACAATTCGCCCTTGAGATTTCGTATATAACGGACATGCAATGTGATTAAATTATCAGAAAGTATTTTGACATAGTTGATACAACAATGGATAAATTTAACTCTTGAGAAGCATTGGCATCCGAAATTAGAAATGTAATTAAATTTTTATTTTAAAACGAATTTTACTTGTAAATCCACCATTTTATTAAGATAAAAAGTTAATTTATTCCTTGAAATCAAACCCCCCCCCCCCCAAACCATACAAACATCATTATAATCAAAGGAAAACATAAAATATATTCTTTTTACCCTAAACCCCCCCCCACCATTGTTTTACAATCCCAAATTCTCGCAAAAAGAAATAATTATCCTTTCGTTAAATTTTGGCTTTTATCAATTGTAATATTTTCTCTAAATGAGACATCCATCGCTCTGTTGTTATTAGCCCGCTCTGATTTTGACATAATGCTCTACGCGAGGCCTATAATTAGCTCTGACCCTTTTTAAAGCACTTCCTGCTCGTTAGCAGTTTAGTTTCCAAAGATTTCACAGATTCAAAAGGATGCGACTAAAAACATGGTTTTATTTATTGGATAACTGAAAAAGAACCATAGCTTAGATCAATACTTCGATGTTTGACTAAATATTCACATTTTCAACGTTTAGTATTAGGGGGGGATTTTCTTCAAACAAACTAAGCCGGCTTTTGAACGGCTCCGTGAGTCCTAATTCTCAGATTCAAAAGGATGCGTTATCTTTCGGTGGGGGGAGGGGATATATTTCCATGGCGTTTCTCAGGGAAATTGTCCGTGGGGATTATTGTCCTCGGGGTGTTTTGTCTGGGGGTGGGGTAAATACCAGCTATCGTAATAGGATATGGAAAGATAAAAAATACCATTAATACTTTAAATGCATCAAACAAGGCATACTCAATGCAGATTAAAACCAGAAAAGAACAGAAACGCCTAAAAATAAGAAATTAGGCTGACTTATATAGGCCGGCTTTTGAACGGCTCAGTGAGCCGTAATTCTCAGATTCAAAAGGATGCAATATCTTTCGGTGGGGGGGTTGATATTTTTCCATGTCTTTTCTCAGGGACATTTTCCGTGGGGATTATTTTCCTCGGGGTGTTTTTTCTGTGGGTGGGGTAAATACCAGCTATCGTAAAAGGATATGGAAAGATAAAAAAATACCGCTAATACTTTAAATGCATCAAACAAGGCATGCTCAATGCAGATTAAAACCAGAAAAGAACAGAAACGCCTAAAAATAAGAAATAAGGCTGACTTATATAGGCCGGCTTTTGAACGGCTCAGTGTGCCGTAATTCTCAGATTCAAAAGGATGCGATATCTTTCGGTGGGGGGAGGGGATAATGGTCCATGTCTTGTCTCAGGGATATTGTCCGTGGTGGTCATTGTCCTCTTGGTTTTTTTTCTTGAGGTTTGGTAAATACAAGCTATCGAAAAAGTATATGTAAGGATAAAAAATACCGTTAATACTTTAAATTCATCAAAAACGTCATGCTCAATGCAGATTAAAACCATAAAAGAACAGAAACACATAAAAATAAGAAATTGTGCCGAATTATATAGGCCGGCTTTTGAACGTCTCAGTGAGTCGTAATTCTTCTTTTTCGGATTCAAAAAAGGATGCACTTAGTATATTTCATAAAATTTTTACTTTTTGCTTTCTAATTGATTAATACCTATCTAGACAAAATTATATAGATGAGGGTACTAACTTTCTTTCTTTAAAAAGGGAGAAATTATTTTGATACTAATTTGTTTCTCTTCTTTTTAAGGCCAATTGTGAAGAATGTGTGCCTCCTCCTTCCAAGAAAGCCAGAGATGACGAGGAAGCCCCAATGCGGCCTGGCAGAAAGTTAAAGAGAGAGTGGGCGAATAACTACAATGCCGAAGCTACGCAAGATCGTGAAATAGCCGGCACAGCCGTGCAAGAACATAGCGCTGCCGCCCCGCCCGCCCTCCAAAAAAACGTAACATGTCCTTCGGGTGCTCCACCCCCGAACGCTTATTCTCAATTAAGCATTTTTTCCTACCATTCTATTTCTTCCAATTTTTTTTTATTTTTAAATCCCCATATAAACTTATCTGAGTGGGATATTAACCCATCACCCCCAACCATTGTTTTAAATTTCTCTCCATCGGAGATATCTAAATATAATGTAAATTTTTTGCAAAGAAACCACTCTTTTCTAATATTTGCTATCGCTTCGTTATTTCATAAGCGAATATTTTTAGGTCATTTCTATTAGAATCACTGCCATTGAAACTGAAAATGCAATTTTTTCAAATCTTTACTATTTTCTCTATTGCTATCACATATATTTTTAGGTACCTTTGAAACACCGACTGCTCTTTTTCACCTAATTTTGAGAGAGATTATCCCATCTGTCACATATTATCATTCTAATTTACACTGAATATTTATATAGTGCCAAGTTTCACTTTTATAAAGAATATAGAACTCCAATATACTAAATATTAATTTTGCGGACAATTTGTTTTCCGCTATTTCAGAAAACACAGAATTACGCAAAGGCCATTGAAACCTTGATTGAATAAAACCGCTAATGTAAAACAAAACATGAAAAGGACATGCCAAAATTATTTATAACCTCGCGCGGAGAGCTTTATGTCAAAACATAGCGGTATAATGCCTAAGAAGTGAGGGAAAGCGACTTAACGGTTCTCAACATTTTGTAGTTCAAACTCGTTCATCTAACCTCCATAATTAAACTCATGTGTTGACCGAACCTGTATGGAATTAGAAATATTTCAACTTTTTGCCGGGAGCAACTTTTTGCCGGGAGATGTAAATGGCCGGGAGCCGCGGAGCCCGGAATGCGCCGGTGGGTCCGGGAAGCGCCGGGGGAAGCATTACTGGGTCCGAGAAGCACCACGGGTCAGGGAAGCACCAAAGGGGTGCACCCTGGACCAAAGAAGTAATACAGAATGCGCTTCTATGTCATATCTTAGATTATCTTCAGTTGAATTAACCAAATGTTATTAAGCAATAATAATCCAAATTTTTATAGTAGGGATGTTTTGAACACTGAAAATAAGCTATTTTTTCATTTATAGGTTGTCCTGGTTCCATGCTCACCATCTCCCCCCTGCTTGTCAGTTGAAGAAGGAGAAGAAGATGCATCTTTGGGGTATCGTGAAAATGAAATGTCTTGGCAGGGTATCGTTAATGAAATACCTGAAAATATCGATGAGTTTTTAGATGATTTTTTAAAAGTAGATAATAGCACAGTTGAACAGGGGCACTTACCTTTGATAAGTCCCAATATTTTGCAGCTTTTAGAGAATTTCACAGGGAACCCTCCTCCTCCACCCTCCGATACCCTAACGAGTCCACTTCAAACAACTGAAGTGGAGCATTCCTCAGATATTGTTGAACAACTTGGGGAAGGGGGTAATATACACGCGGGGGCGGGGGGTACAACTCTCCCCGATTTTCAATTAACCAACAGAATTTTAAATGCAATAGTTGTTTACACTGTGACGTTTGGTGATCCCTTTAATTCACTACTGGGGGAAAAATTTGTTTTTGACCCTGTAGAAATTGTGCATGCATATGTAGATAAAACTCTTGCACTTCTGGAGAATCAAATTCAATTTTGGGGGAGGGAGTTAATTAAGGTCTCCATTGCTTTAAGTGTTCTATTTAAATGAGGGGAAAAGAGAAGTTTATTATCATTAAGTACATTCCGAGATGTGTTTGATTTATTCGAATTTGGAAAATTTTGAAGGTGCTTTCATATATTGGGTAGATAAAATTATAACGCATCTTGTGAACTTTAATGAAAACAGTAGTGGGTCTCTAGTTCTTTTTGTTGAAAATTTAAGTTTTAATATTTGTAAATTTAAGAAAGATTTTATTTTAAGAGGGGGCATGGGGGAGGGAGGGCAGCTGAATTGAATTATAATCCAGATCTAGAAGGTTGTAAGAGTGTCCAGTGGATTTGTTTTGAAAGAGGTCAAAAGTATTTCAGATATGCTTTCCTCATATTAGCATTCGAGCCTCGAGCTCAGGACGCTACTAAGACAAATTTAGACAATTGGGCTGTATATGGGAAGTACGGGTCCGATTTCCCCATTGTAGATTTTTCTTGTGTAGAAGGAAAATACCCAGTAACGCTACGAGCCATTGATATATTTGAAAGGGCTAAGGCCCACTTAAATATTGGCTTTACTGTGGTACAATACGAAACAGAATATGAAGATGGAAATCGCTTTAACAAGAAGGGGCTGGTCTTCCCCGTAAGCGGTTCGTCAGTTGATTTGGTTAAACACTTGGTTCGGTTGCTTTACGCACCACCTAGCCAACCAAACATAATCGGTCATTTTAACCCTATCACTGACATTAGTAGAGTTCTGGGGGAGGGTAAGACGAGGGGGACTCGTTTCTACTGTCCAACATGCCTGTCAGATTTTGGACTGAACTGAAGTTCCGAAATCACATGAGGTATTGTAGCCGGCATGGCCATCAGACAGTGGAAACAATTCCAGAGGATAGGGCCATTCTACGATTTAAAAATTTCCAAAACACCCTTCTCCAGTGCAGCAAAATATCTTTAGACTCTGAAGCTAAGCTAATTGAGGTGAACGACCCCCAATGTCCAAACCGAGTCAAAGAACATAAAGCTATTGCAGTGTCCTACACCCATGCGCAAAGAGATAGTTCTAACACCATGCAGTTGTTAGAAATAGATGAAATATTGGAGGAGCGGCCCGAGTTCATCGTCAAGGCCCTGACTACACTGATTTGTACGACTAATGGAGCTATTTCTCGTTTGAGTAATATGCATTATCCAATGGTGCTGTCCGCAGAGGATTGTCTCGAGATTAAAAATCAAAAAATATGTTGGGTTTGTAAGGGGGAGTTTGCAGAGGTGGATAAGGGGACTAAAGGGAAAAGAGGGGGAGGGGGAAAGTCGGAGACCATGATCACATATGGCAGGAAAGATCCACTGAGGTCAGTACTTTGAGGGGGGTAGCGCATCAAGCATGTAATCTAAATGTTAGCCAACCGTTTTTCATCCCAGTTTTTATCCATAATTTTAATTATGACTTAAAATTTATTTTACCGGCACTGGCACGTATGCATAGGGAGGGAGGGGGAGTAGATTGTCCATTGGTAAATAATTCATTTATCTACAGCATTACTCCCAAATCGGCTGAGAAGCTGTTGCTTCTCGAACTGAAATGGTAGGCAGTGGATAATGAGCGTATGTGCTGGAATAAAATCAGGTTTTTATATTGCTTTAGTTTCTTTCCCAAGGCATTGAGCCAACTAATTCAAGTGCAAAAAAGCGACAATTTTGATAGCTTTCCCTTGCTTAAACCTCACTTTCCAGACAGTGAAATGTATGACCTGTTGACCTGCAAAGGTATATACGCATACGATTATTACTGTTCTGGCGCACGCTTAAGCGAGGTGAAACTACCTCCAATTGAAGCTTTTCACAATTCACTGACCAACAGTGAATGCACAGCCGAGGAGTATGAGTTTGCCAAGAAGGTGTGGTCTAAGGGGGATTGTAAAAATGGGTGGGATTATTGTAGACTGTACTTGGCCAGTGACGTTCTAACTCTGTTGGATATAGTCTGTAAGAAAACAGACCAGATCTATTCAGAGTTCGGGTTAGATATAGGTTATTATTTTTCCACACCCCATTTAGTGATGGATTTAATTTTAAAAATTAGCAGGGAGGAAATAGGCCTAATCACAGATGTAGATCAGCACCTTTTTGTAGAGCGTTCAATGAGGGGAGGGTATGTTTTTCACGGGGATCGTTTCTTGTCAACCGATCCGAGCGGACAAAGCACCGGTGTAAAGTCAAATGCAGTGTTCTTGGACATGAACTCATTGTACCCCTCGGCAATGTCCAACTACTTTTTGCCTTGTGGGAACTATCAATGGCTTGAAAATCTGTGTGAGTTCCCTGACATTAACACCGTCAAGGACAATGGGCCACAAGGAGGGTTCCTTGAAGTTGACGGTCACATTCCGCTGGCACTTCACGACTCAGTCAAAGATTTTGTCTTTCCCTGCATAAATCGGCCCGTGAGCAGGGACTCTCTGAGCCCCTACAATCGTTAATTGGTTGAGGATATGGGGATGCACTGGACTCCCTCTAAACAGAAACTGATTGCTGATTTGGACCCTAAGGAGAATATCATTGTTCACCATGTGCTTTTGCACTGGATGGTGAGCAATGGTTTCAAGATCACCAAAATACATAGGGTCCTGCAGTTCAATCAGCGACCATATTTAAAAACGTTTATCGACACTTTTGTCGACAAATGCTCTAGGGCAAATTCAAAGGTGGAGAAGGAAATGTATAAGCTCATCCTAAATTCAGCGTTTGGCAAAATGTGTGAAAGCGTTCGTAATAGATCTCGCTGCGACGTCGTGACTGACCCTCTAGAGTGTGCACAAATTATTGCCGATCCCAATTTTACATGGTTCACGAGCATAGAGACTGGCATGTTTCTTCTACACAGGCAAAAGCGAAATGTAGTACAGAACAAGAATATTGCAGGCGGCAGTTCAGTACTGGAAATTTCAAAAAAGCTCATGTTGTCGTTCTTTTACAATGTGTGCAAGGTGCAATGGCCACGGGAGGGGGAGGTTCAAGTTTACTATGGTGATACAGATTCTCTGCTGTTAAAGGTAAATGGGACTGAAAATTTATTGGGTGATTTGCAAAATGGGGTGCACATCAGCTCGCGGATGGATTTCACCAACTGGAATCCATCTCTCTACCCCGAGTTGGTGAAACGTCAAGCCCCCAACCAACTATTAATGTTAAAATCAGAGACGGGGAGTGATTTGGTATCCAGGGGGTGTTCCCGGGCCCCAAAGTCTAGTGCGTTGAAACTCATAGTGGGGAAGAAAAGAAGGCGTGTAAAGGGGTGCCTACACACTTTGTAAAGAGCAATATCAACATGAGCGTGTATAGAGACTGTGTAGAAAGTAGACTAGTGCCGAGACCACAAGTGCTTGCAATTCGCTATCTACAGTATAGAAATTATACTGTGAGAGTGGAAAAGAATGCAATGTCGTGTATATCCGACAATGTGCTCTATGTGCTCGAGAATGGTGTGACTGTCCTACCTCACGGCCACTACCGTATTTCAGACCCAGTTGAATGCATAGACTATCGCAATCAACTTGGTCTGGATAAATTAACCTAATCTGACTAACCACCACCACTCAACCTGTTCATAAATTAAATGCTCCAACCTGTACATAAATTAACTAACCTGACAATCTAACCACCTTAACTCAACCTCATCTAACCCAAGCACTAACCACCACTAACCCGATAAATAAAAGTTCAAATAGGGATAAAATCCTTTTAATAGACAGTGATGATAGAAATTCACAAAAATACTAGATATTTCGGTCACATATACAGTGACCGTCATCGCTGTATATGTGACCGAAATATCTGGTATTTTTGTGAATTTCTATCATCACTGTCTATTAAAAGGATTTTATCCCTATTTGAACTTTTATTTATCGTCATGGAAAGGCAGTGTGGTCTCCGAAATTATCCACCACTAACCCATCCACTAACCTGTAGCAGCCGCAGTGACCGGACAACTATTGTAGTGTTTTTTCCACCGCGGCTCCCGGGGGTGGGGGGGACCCTTCCCACGGCCGCCAAGGGGGGTGGGGGGTCCCGCCCGCGGCCGGCCGGCCTTCGGCCCCGCGGCCCTGGGGGAGGGACCCCACCTTTAAATTCACTGTAATGTTCAACTGTGCTAGTTCCAAGTGTTTTCTGTTTTTTTGTTGTTGTTGTGTAGAAAAGTGTTTTTTTTTTGTACAGAAATGTGTTTAAAGACAATAAGTGCTTTTGATGGACGGAAAAGTGTTGTACATAAAAGTGTTTTTTAAATACAATAAGTGCTGATGATGGACAGAAAAGTGTTTTTTTTATAGAGTGTTATCATTACCCTGAGTTCATGTTGAAGAAATAGAGTTTTCATGTTGACCATGAAATTATGTCAACTGTTTTTGTTGAACAAGTGTTATTATTTTTATCGTTGCAGTTCATGTTGATGACAAATGTTTGTTTTCATACAGTGCTGTAATAAAAGTTGCCACGAAATATTGTTTTTTTTGTTGTTCTTGAATAGATAGATCTATGGGAAAATTACTACTTATTCATTGGACACGCAGGATTTACAGTTAGTTGTAGTCCGACTGTTGTCCCCAACAGCAGCATGTATCAATTTAAAACACCCTTCAGATAGTTTCTGTGTGGGCCCTCAATGTCGGGGAAAACAACGCTTTTAGCTAAAATAATTCAAAATTGCGTTAAAATGTTTTTGGAGAAGCAAAAAAAAATCTACTATTGCTATAGTATTTGGCAGGAGTCCTATGATAAAATAAAAGCTATTGCCACATCCATACCAATACCATTCATACTGGGGCTTGATGTTTTCAATAGTATTGAACCGAACTCGTGGCTGATTATTGATGATTTGGCTGAATCCATTGAACAGTTCTCACAGGAAATGCTACAACTGTTCACCGTTCGCTCCCACCATGAAAACATTTCCGTTACTCTGGTTCTACACAATCTGTTTCATCAGAGCAAATGTATGCAAACCCTTGCTTTGAATTGCACCGTCTATATTATCTATCGAGTTGTTCGTGATTCTAGCTCGCTCATAACTCTTTAATAAGCAGATATACCCCGGCGCCCCTAAATTTCTGTTGTCAGCGTAAACTCAGGCGACTAGCAAGCCCTACGGTTACATTTTGCTGGATCTTAATCAGAGCACGCCCGAGGATCTACGTGTAGTCACCGACATTTTCAACAATGAAATTACACTATATCTTCCGGTGAACAGTAGAAAAGGCTATTAGTTGCCATTAGGACACTGACGAAACTACACGAACAACGGTATTTATTTTACGTTTTAAGCACTTCAAAACCTCCGCATAGGAAGGCTATACTCAAACATGGGGTTGACAATGATTTCATTAATCTAATATCTGAACTTTGTTTAAATTTAACTGAGGGCAATGTTCAACTGCCAGAAGGTATTAGACAACAGAAAAAGTAACATCGTTCCACTTTAGGCGCCTTTGCTTTTAAAAACACGAGAAAAAAATTTAAAAGAAAGCGGCTCCTTCAGGCGGGCGGTAGCTTTTTCACACTTTTACTGCCAATAATTGCAGGACTTGTAAACAGTTTTCTCTAGTGAGAATGGCAAAACCCTATAAATTGACACCATTTGAACTTGTCCTCTCGCCCATCGAACATTTTGAAGACAATCTAAGCAAATTCATTAACGACGAAAATATTGCCGGTGACAAAAAACTGATTTTACTTCAAGATGCACTGTGACGTATGGACAAACATAAACCTGCTCTGGAGAGAACCACCGTCAATGATCCCTCTCAAAGGGAAACATCTGAAGATTCTTCCCAATCAATGGAGAAGAACTTGAATTCAATCGTATTAACAATTGGAAATCTATTGCCATTGACCTATCGAGAACATAGTAAAAGTATTATCTTATCTCATGTTGGAAACTGGTGATCAAGTTAAATTAAAGAGCACAGGGAAAATAATTATAATTCAGTGAAAAATTTATAATCTATTTGATTTAATTTGTTATATTGTGACGAATAGTAAAGGACTTATATCATTTTACGATAATCTATACACCTTTCTGTGTGTATCAAACTTCCCCAAAAGTCTTATTGGCAATAAGCAAATTCTAAAGAAACTAAGAGAATATAGTCCACCAACAACACCATTTAAAAAAAAGAAGATTCAATATTTGAAGATACTAGCAATGCCACTGATTTTACAACACTTGTGGCTGCTAGTCAAAAGTGAAGACGAATTGATTCGCCCGCCAGTTTGCACAAGGGGAGTGGACATTACACTGCGTGTTTACACTAAAAATGGAAGAATTTAGGAATGGCGTCTATGAAAATATTTGTTAGGTGGGGGGTTTAAGTTCCCCCAAACCGCTTTCCAATGTCCCCGGCACCATATTCAAAATAGCAAAATAGTATCTAGATAATGAGACGAGTTAAACACTACACCGGAATCACAGGCTTCGCAGTAAACAATATTGTCAAATTAAAGCCTTTTCCCCTCTGCATATAATGCAAAGGGATCTATTAACTTTAGACACAATTAAACGGCATCACAATGCACTCTACAAATATATTTTAGTGGCAATCAGTATCATTAGTCGCTTTACATATGCCATTTCATTACAATCAAAGAGAGGTGTTGAAGTTGCTCGGGGCATTGACAGTATTCTTGAACTGGATTCGTAAAGAAAAATTCAATTGGATCGTGGAAGTGAATTTGTTAATCCACATTTGCAAAAGGTTCTGTTGAAATATAATACAGCACTCTATCATAGTCAAAGTCCAATAAAGGATGCATTGGCTGAACGATTAATAATTACGATTCGTATATTAATTTCAAGATATTGCACATTGAAAAATACACCGGCTTTTATTCATGATTTAGATAAAATCATTTTTATTTATAATCAACGACCCCATCGATCTCAGTCCAGCTGTACACGAACGGATGTTCACTACAATGAAAAAACATTTGATGTTTTTCTAAAGAAATGCTCCAATAGCAATGAGAAGAAAAAGAAGGATAAATTCAAGGTTGGTAATACTGTTTGAATTACTAGAACCAACAATATTTTTGAAAAGGGGAATTATTTATGGAGCACTGAACTTTTTAAAGTGTCCAAAATTCTAAACACCGAGCCCGCAACATATGGACTGCGAAACATCAAAGATGATGAAATTCTTAGCGGTTTTTATAAGTATGAACTGCAAACAGTTAGAAACACTAGTGAAATTTATCAAATTGAAAAGATATTAAAGAGTCGTACTCTTTGGGGTAAGAGACAGTTATTTGTTAGCTGGCTAGGATACAACTCGGATTTTGATTCTTGGGTCAGTGCTGAAGATATTGACAATGGCCAATGATTTCTTTGTGCCTTTCATGTCCAATGTTTCTGATCCTCTCTACAATGACTTGAATAGAACAATTGATTTTTGGACGAAACTCTCCCCCACCATCAAATTCGACGACGGAAAGTATGAAGTGTCTCTTGCCGACTGTATTCTTAAAAATACCTACGACATCCTGAGAAAGAATTGTAAATATGAAATAAAAATTAGACACTATGATTGGCCGCCGCCACCAACAGGTGATCAAGAAAAAATTCAAAAAATCAATTGAATGGATTATCCATACATTGAATTACCCTACGAGGACCTCACCTGCATGAACGATTTATGTCGTTCCATCAATAAAAGAATTTCCGCTCGTAAAAAATGAGCTTATCGTTTCAACTATTCAAAGAAGGAGGCCAAGATCTACATTAGTTCACCTATTGCCAGTGAAAAGCTTATTCTCAATGATAATCTAAAGGATGTTCTTGGCTTTAAGCTCAATATAATCAATGGTAAAAGTGCCGGAAACACTAATTTCATTTTTGCTGACTACCCACCTGCATTCTTTACGGACACTTGTATATTTCTATACGCCTCATTGATGTAAACATCTTCGGTTGGTAATTCTAATTTTTCCCTACTACGTGTTCTTGAACGAAAAACTACTCGAGAGCATATTCATCACTACAATATAAAGAATCTTCAATATATTCCCGTAAACACTAACTATTTGGAACTCTGTCAGTTAACACTAAGAACCGAATTGGGCGATCCCATAGCAATTTCAAAAGGTTTGGCTGTGATTACATGCCTTTTTCGTCCCATCGTTCAACAACAAGATGTCAAATAAAAAAGTGGTATTCACATGTCTTGATATTGACTGCTATGTTAATACTCTTGGTCCAAGACAACAGGGCATTGGAATGGAGTACTACAAAGGACGCTCGTCAATGTCTGGCTATGGTATTGGCAGTTGGTTTGCTAAGCTGTTTCGCTCTTCACTACCACTGGATAGAAAATATCTTGTACCGTCTGCGACAGATTTTGCATCCTCTACACTATATGATTGGGGCTCTGGTAAGGATTTTAAAAAATGTGCTACGTAAATTCTTAGGTCCAGTGCGTGAACCCTTGGCGAGAAATTAAAACAGAATGGTAAAGGCTTAAAAAGGTCAAGAAACAATACATCACTCATCAATCTCCACTCAGCACAGCAAAGAAAGACATCATCCCTCTTGTCGAAGAAAAGAAGGAAAAATCCGACACATAGTGTAACAGGAAGTCTCAGAAGGAGAATTGTCAGGTAGAGACTTGAGTTCTTCTTATAAGATGTACTACCTGCCATATAAAGATTTCCACCCTTCAATCACCACCTCAATGAATCTATTGACTACCTGAAAAGTTGATACGAGTGTAAATCATGTATACTATAAAAAATTGTATCCATTACAGCCCATCTCTGACAGGATCCACTTTCAAATTTATTCCAATGAAGACTACTTTATGGACTTTTCCTCAGCATTTATAGATTTACGAATGAAAGTCCGGAAATCTGACAATACACTGCCAATTCGGGGCGATGGAATATCCCATGAAAATTGTATATTATATAATTCATTTCGTCAAATTAGTGGCTACATCAATGGCACGCTGGTGAGCACAAGCAACAATCTCTCAAATTATACTAGCTACATGCAATTCATACTGATGACACCCAAGTCATACAAGGAATTGCGAGGCACCTCTAATGGATATGAATATATTACTAATACTGATAGTACAGATGCACTTAAAAATGCTACAACTAGTGAATTACATCTAGTTGGAAAAATATATAATGAAATATTTATTATACCCCAATGGCTGCCGCCCAATGTTAAAGTGGATATAAAACTAACGCTTGCACCCTCCAATTTCATATTGAGAAAAGAACTTGCTGCCAATCCAGATGTAAGTCTCTCCCTCACCTCGGCAATGCTTCATGTACGCAAACAACAGGTTATGAGTTCTGTTGCTTTGGCCGTGGAAAAACTGAGAGACAATGGCAACAATGTTAAACTACTTGTTCCTCATAAATTCACCAATCAACGTCATTTTCCTATGGGGTCACGCACCTTCACCGATTCATCCTTTATCAATTGTGAACTTCCGTCAAAAGTTGCGTTGGTATTTTTAAAAAGCGCCAGTGCAATAGGATCATGAACTGAATGTCCATATACATTCGAGATGTTTGGACTTTCATCTCTTGTGTGCAAAGTAAACGGCATCCCACTCTACAATCTATCTTTTGATAAATCCTATAGAACATTATACGAGTTGACCATGCAAACCCTAGATCACGACTCTCAACTATTTGAAAATGTTATAACCGAAGATACGTTTGCTAAAACAAATGGTATCATTGTATTGGATCTGTCTGGCACGCAGGATATGAGTATAGTACGTATGGGGAGTGTGGGTTTAGAGTGTACATTTGCCGACCCATTGGCTGAGAGTATTGCACTAATCTCACTAAATCAACATGAAAACTATTGGGAAATCACTCCCGAAGGCAGTGTTCTACTAGACTTGGCGCCATGAACACCAGTCAAATAATCAATGTATTTAATATGGACCCCTACATGTCACAGTACAAATCCTATTGTCTGCCGTCGGACTTTCTTGGAAAAATTCAAAGTGTCAACAATACCTTAATTATTGTTAATAGCAGTCCATCGACTGTGCTGACGGGTCATTGGCTGTGCATCTTTCAAACAATGAAGACGATTGAATTTTTTGATCCTCTTGGTCTACCCTATACATTCTACACACCCCACATCAGCAACTATATTGAGAGCAGTGGGAAAACTATTATTCAAAATCGAAAGAGGGTGCAGGATCTAACGACTAAAAGCTGTGGCTTCCATGCACTACTATATTTTGTGTTCTGATGTCGCGGCTATACTTACAAGCAGTTTCTCCCCAGTTATGTTGACAACCCCCGTCTGAATGACTTTCTAGTGGAAAAAATCCACTCAGACCTATATGGTATTGATTTCAGTGCCCTAAGAGTAAACTGCTTAAAAAATGTTTGTGAATTTGTTTATTAATAAAATGCATATATATATACAACAATGTCTTTAAATCTTCACTTTAGATTTCTTCATCTTCGATGTATAGGCAACTGTTGTGAACCACTAATGCTGGTAAATCATTTGGATTCACTGTATATTGATCTTGATTGACGGCAAAGTCAGGGTCACATTTTCTACAGTACAATGTAACTTCACTCTTGTCATATCTCTTTGTATAGTCAATGATACTATTTGCATTCATATTATGAAATTCACGAGTTTCAATCTGTCTATTTGAAGCAATATCACATACAATGTTTTCAAATGGTGAATCACATTCGGTAACTGTCAAATAAAAATCACTTGGTTTATAGTCATAGTAGGTGGTGTCATCACAACGATGACGTAGAAACCAGATTGTCTTGTTACCCCAACAGTTGAATCGTAGACCAGATTCCTCTTCCCAGAATAATTTAAATCCACGACGATACCAATCTCGTAGAAATAAACTAAAATCACGTTTAGGATTCTTTCCAATCATAGCGGGGTAAGTATACTCCCACTGATCACATTTATCATAGTGACAATTGGAGCACAGGTGCCCTCTAGGATGCGAGTCACACACCTCCTCAAGACATGAATTACATCCTTTAATTTGTACTGCATAGCCTCTACGTAATTTACAAGGATTACATAATTTACACTTTTTGATATGGTCATCAATAATTCTACAATTCTCACATTGAGTCCAACTGCCAAGAGTGTACATGCACAATGGACATATATAGAAAATTTTTAGGTTTCCTACGTCAACTCACTCACGGCTAAAACGAAACTGATCCTCCTCGCTCCATAAATTCACGGTAGAGGGAAATGGGGGAGAGGAGTAACTCTGTCACGTTACCTCTTTCGCAGGAGGGTGGAGCCATCTACATTGAATCCATTGGCAATATTTTCAAAAGTATATCCACTATATGATTCTGCTTTGTTCCAATTAATATATCAATAAATTGACTATAAGCATTCGAATCACATTTTAAAAGCTTCATACAATAGTCCAATGGGGGAGAATCACTCCTCAATATATTGTCAAGTGTTCCCTGACAAGAGAATATCCTGCGTTTAAGAGATAACTTGAGACAATCATCATCCAAAATCAAATGTTTTTCCATAAACACTAGATTTGATCTAATTCTCTCTTTCTCAAATTTAATCATTTTTCAAACCTTTCACTCCGACTGCTGACTCTTGACTAACCCTGATTCGTTAGCCCTAACCAGAAAAGAAAGAGAACGTTTTCGATTTCCAAGCAATTTTATTGAATAATTACAACAACAACAATAATATAGAGAATGTACAATTAACGATACTGTTTATTGTCTTCAATATGTTTCACTAATACATTCAAAGCACATTGAAGTCTATTCACATGTGCTATATCAACTTTTGCGGAGAAGCATAATTGATCTTCCATTTTAAATTTGCTCAAGGATATCACATATCTTGCATATACTGCATCCCATTCTAGACGAAGCCGCGATCCTTTCGTAATTTCCACCGCAATGTTTGGTGCTCTTGTACTATTATCATCAACTCCACTATCAACTTCTAATAGAGTAAACATTCCACTCATTATTACAAATATATATCCAAAAGAGTAAAGTCAAAACTGTCTTTCTCACTCCTTGAATTCTATTCACAGACTAATAAAAATATAACAAAAATCCTTTCTTTATATTCACTCCGCCGCTACTATGTAAACAAAGTCTTCTGATTGGCTAAGAAGGGAAACACGTGATCTAACTGTTTCCGGGACACTCATAACATTTGCTGAGAGCGTGCCAAAAACAACAACAACAACAAATAAATCGACATTGACAGTCGCTGAGAGCATGAACTTACAACAACAACACCGTCGACCTTGACATTCACTGAGAGCGTGCACTTACAACAACAACAACAACATTGACCTTGGAAATTTAGGTCATTGACCCCATTAAGCCAATGTTCCCCCAAGGGAGGCTATGCCCATATATGGTGTGGGGTTCGGAGTCTATGCCCATATATGGTGTGGGGTTCGGACCTTTAGGGTCATCTCTACTCATGTTTTATTATGGGGGATTTTAATATTGACATTATAGATCAGTCATCTGCTATCACTGAATTTATTAATAGAAGTTTATCTACTGGGTTTCATGCTTGTGTAAATATCTCTACAAGAATTACGGGACCATCAGCTAAGCTTCTAGATAGTATCCTATCTAATATGCCCTTGAGTCATCTCAGGGTCCTTATCAATGATGTATCTGACCACTTTGGAGTTTCAGCTAGCTTTAGAACTGTCACGAAGGTGGTTAAAGGCAAAAAATCAAGGATTCCAGTGATCAGTAAAAGTGCGATGGTAAAACTTAAAAATGATATAGAAAAGGTGGATTGGTACGATGTTCTAGGCGAAGTTAAGGACGCAAATTCAAGTTTGTTTTATTTTTTGAAAAGTTACAGAGCTTGATAAGTCAAGTGTCATATTTAAACTATTTCATAGAAAAAACTTAAACAAAAAACCTTGGATTAGTTCAGTGATTTTGAAGCAAATAAATGTAAGAGATAAATTGTTTAGAGCTCAAATAATTAACCCGCCACAAGAAAATAAGTAATTATATAAAATTTATCGAAATCGGTTGAATACAATTTAAAAAAATGAAAAAAAGAAATATTTTGAGAAAAGTTTAAAGAGGTCGAAGGATACCCTAAGAAAACCTGGGGACTAATAAAAGAAGTGATTGGATTAAAAATAAATAGTGTACCTGATGAATTAGTTAGTTTAATGGGAAAGAATTTGAATTCTGAAAAGGACATATGCAATGAATTTCAGAGTTATTTTTCGAATATTGGTCTGAATTTAGCTATGTCAGTTGTACCTGATCCTGATAGTGGTGATCCCACATCCGAGTCCTTACTGAGGGACCCCATTGATGTGTCTCTTCCCCTTAGACTTCAAACAATTGATGAAATTAAAAAAATTATTTATGGGTTGCGTAGTAATTCATCTGGAAGCGATCATATTACTCTAAAAACACTTAAATGTATTTTTCCTGGCATAGCTGAAGTTTTATGTGGGTTAATTAATGAGTGTTTTCATCAAGGAAAATTCCCAGACTTTTTTAAAGTTGCCCGTATAACCCCAACTCATAAGGGTGGTATTCAAAGTGACCCAGGAAACTATAGACCGATATCTGTTTTACCCATTATTTCCCGTGTTTTAGAGAAGTGTTTTAGTATTAGAATGATGAATTTTTTGGAGGATCATAAGTTACTGGTAGAGACACAATTTGGGTTCCGTAGAAAAAGGACAACGGAACAGGCGAAGATTTATTTGACAATTATTATTAATGATGTATTAGATAAAGGTTTTAAAATAGGTGCTATATTTTTAGATCTGCTGAAAGCTTTCGACACTGTGGATCATGAACTTCTACTTAAGAAGTGTGAGGTGTATGGTTTGAGGGGTAAATCATTACATTTTTAAAGAAGTTTTTTAAGTAATCGTTATCAGTATGTCCAACTAAATGATTCTTCTTCCGAAAAAAAACGTATTAAAATAGGTGTTCCGCAAGGATCAGTTCTCGGTCCCATATTATTCTTGATATTTATTAATGATTTACCAAATTGTCTAAATAATTTTTGCTATAGAATAAATGAACTAACGGTAAACCCGACTAATGAAACAGTTTCACTATTTGCTGATGACACAACAGCCATTAGCACAGCTAAGACAGCGGAGCTGCTGCAGATTTCCATGAAGGAATCAGTTAATAGAATTATAGCATGGCTGAGGGTAAATAAATTAAGGATTAACATGTCTAAGTCTAACTTTATTATTTTCTCGCGATCATCAAACTTTTACCCATGGGTCAAGGAATTAGATATGCCCCATGGCGTTATAAAACGGACTGCGTCTTTTAAATACCTTGGGATTGTAATAGATGAAACTCTATCTTTTAAGGAACATGTTACTTTAACTAGCACAATTCTGGCAAGAAATCTCGGTATAATGAAGAAACTCCAACATTGTTTTCCCAAGCCTGTCCTTGCCATCTTTATTTTTCTTTAATACACCCGTATATACTTTATTGTTCGAGTATTTGACTCTCTACTTTTTCTTCTACCCTAAAACCAATAAGAATTCTACAAAATCATGCCGTAAGAATTTCCGCCGGTATATCTCCACGTATGTCTGTTCGAGAAATTTACCCAACTTCAAAAAATTTTCCGGCTGAAGGCTTTCATGAATTCTATATATTGTGGTTTATTTTTTGACGGTAGCAGGATGTTCAGTCTCGTTGTTTTGGTGATTGATTGTCCACTAGTTCTACTGCTCATTCTCAGGATACAAGGGGTAGCACTGACTTCTGTATACATCGAGGTTTATCTTACCGCTCATGTTTTTCTGTTTTTTATATAGGTACACGGAAATGGAATAGTTTTAATGGTGATATTAAGACTATTGTTGAACCCAATATTTTTAGAAAAATCATTAAGGAACTGCTTTTTGCTGAATATGAGTTTTGACTGATTAATTGATTTACTGATTGTGGGGGTTTTGTTGATATGATGTTCCCAGAGGAAGTATACTATATGATATTATTTTGTATTTATTGTTTAGTGTGATGGTATTAGTGGTGTCGGTGGCCAAGTGTTCTTTGTTTTAAGGATTTTGTTTTCTCTACCTCCCCGACGGACAAGCTTTGCTTTTTAAGGGAGGCAGCAATAATTTTTTGTTGATATGTTTTTTTTTTCAATAAATCCTTCTTCTTTATAATTTTGCTACTAAAGTGTTTTATTTTCGTCATACTTAGGCATATTTCATTAGGATTAACGTAACATCACTTCTTGAGTGTGGTGGTTATTACAGATAAGTACCAAAAACGTAAATAATAAAGTAGTTAAATAAAATTTTCAGAAAGCGTAAACATCCAAAATCTTCTTTTATAACAAACATAAACCTATAAACCCTTAGTATGACATCATCATCCTAACACCTTTTTTTTACTAAATTCTGACAAAATTAAGAACACAAACGTCATTTATTCACAATTTGTCAACAGCATGTAAATATCAATATAATCGTACGGAATTACAAACCCTAATATTATGACACAATGGTAATATTTTTATTCCTACAACTACTTTAAGCTTTGTCTTAATTGGATTGATAAGGGTCATTATTATTCTACACCTTAAGAAACTTATGCATAAATTGCAGAGGGTAGGTTTTGGCTTGTCTTAATCAAAAAGTGGTAACAAACTGTAAGTAAGGAGCACCTTGGCCTAATTATAACCGAAACTGTAAGAAAAATCACAATTTCTGTCACAATTGGCACATCAAAAGAATACGGAATGATTGACGTTGACACAACATATACGGAATAATTTCTGTCCGTTTTAAGTTTTAATGTTAGATGTTACTCAGTTGATTTTTTTTTAATTTGATTCATGCATACATGACGGTTAGAAAAGACCACGGTGATTCATGACGATGATGATGATGAAATGACGATGAATGATGATTCATGATGGTTAGAAGAGACCACGATGATTCATGACGATTCATGACTATGATGATGACAATAATGACGATGATGATGATGACATGAAGATGAATGATGATTCATGACTGTTAGATGAGACCACGATGATTCATGACGATTCGTGACGATGATGAAGATGACATGACGATGATGAAGATGACATGACGATGATGAAGATGAATGATAATTCATGACGGTTAGAAGAGACCACGATGATGATGGTGACATGACGATGACGACGATGAATGATGATTCATGACGGTTAGAAGAGACCACGAATTTCTTCATTTTTTTGAAAGAGCAGTAATTCCAAATCTACTACCAGGTATTGTGTCAAAACAAAGATGAATAAGAAAAATAAAGCAACTTTCTAAAAAATAAAGCCGAACGATTTTTTTCCGTTTGCATCATTAGTATTACACGCCTTATTAACGTTATTACAAAGGGGTAAAGAATCCTTATGCTAACATTTGCTAAATAGGATAAGGCATTACACCAATTAAGACGCAGCTTAAAAGATTAATAATTTTTGTCCATCTTTCTCCCATGGTTAGTATCAAAATTTAACTTCAAGTGCACCCTTATTACTTTAATTTATTGTTACTCCTTCTGCTTTTTGGCTCCTTTAGTGTATGTTTAACAGTTTCATCGGAAAATAATAATAAAAACTTTTAAAAGCTTGAGTCAACTCAGATGTAAATAGGATTAGAAATTGGCTGACTGTGTTTTGATTTATTTGTCGATATGGCATAGCCTCATTTTATTCTAAATACTGTTATTTAAAAAAAAGTCTATATATTTAGAAATAAGGGAAGTTAGTGTGATGCCGACGTCCTTTAGTTCTTAGTACTGACTAGAGACTATTCCAGAGACTCTCATTTAAATAAAAATTATAAAAAGATAAGAGAAATTATTGCAGTACTGAAGCACTTTTAATCTAGAAACTGTCCAGAGACCAGTCTAGGAAGTCTCACTAAAACTGTATAGAAAGATAAGGGAAGTTTGGGCAATAGTAACGCACTTTTAATCTAGAAACTGTCCAGATACTAGTCTAGGAAGTCTCACTAAAACTGTATAGAAAGATAAGGGAAGTTTGCGCAATACTGGCGCACTTTTAATCTAGAAACTGTCCAGAGACTAGTCTAGGAAGTCTCACTAAAACTGTATAGAAAGATAAGGGAAGTTTGCACAATACTGACGCACTTTTAATCTAGAAACTGTCCAGAGACTAGTCTAGGAAGTCTCACTAAAACTGTATAGAAAGATAAGGGAAGTTTGGGCAATAGTAACGCACTTTTAATCTAGAAACTGTCCAGATACTAGTCTAGGAAGTCTCACTAAAACTGTATAGAAAGATAAGGGAAGTTTGCGCAATACTGGCGCACTTTTAATCTAGAAACTGTCCAGAGACTAGTCTAGGAAGTCTCACTAAAACTGTATAGAAAGATAAGGGAAGTTTGCGCAATACTGACGCACTTTTAATCTAGAAACTGTCCAGAGACTAGTCTAGGAAGTCTCACTAAAACAGTATAGAAAGATAAGGGAAGTTAGCGCAATACTGACGCGCTTCCGTTCTAGAGACTGACTAGATAATGAAATTTAGCGTAATGCCGATACAGTTTTATTCTAGAGATTCTCTGGGGACTGTTTTAGAGACTCTAATTTAAAAAATAAATATAGAAAGATAAGAGAAGTTAGTTTAATGCAAACTCAGTTTCATCTTTGAAGGATCAGGCATAAGAGGCTGTGAGGCAACATACATAAATTTTTTTAATTAGTTGAAATGCAGCGCTATACAGCACTATTCATAGACTTGAAAAGGACTTCTAAAACTTCTTAAGTGCCGTTTTTAGGCACAAGATCCGTTAAAATAACAACTAATAAGTCACAGATAATAAATAACAGTACATACTGGTTTACGTTCACGATGGCGTAAATTAACGTTGCTCGATTTTGCAACTATAACACGTAACCGAGGGTACCACAGTTTTGTCACTGAGATGTTCAAATTATGTAGCAAATCCTCGTATTTCATTCGTTTCTTCAACACATGGTTCTAATTTAATCCTTATCCACTGATCAATTCTTTCATGAAACTAAAGGCAACACTTAATCTGTCTTGGGCATAACTTTTAAAATATATTGAACACCATTTTAAGGAACTGAAATAATTCACTCTGCAACAAGTAGCAAATATCACAGAATTTGAATATTCGAGATTTAAAGTGAAATAGGATTGTTGCAGAATTTTTCACACAATTAACGAGAACAAAAGGTGATATAAGACAGGCAGTGTTAAAAATGAGTAGGAAAAGATTCTGCTGCTTCTACTTGTAGATAATGTTCTATTAAGGTAAAGATTTGAACCATCAAAAAAGGAGGGTGCATCTTGACTTAAAGCAATATCTAAAAGAAAAAAAAGATTATTAGAAAAAAAAACCTGAGAATTCTTAATGTATTTTAGCACTATTTAGTTCCGAATCCACAAACAGTTAAAGGTTTTAATTCAAAAAATAAAATTTAATTTTTGCGGGTAGTGGGGTAGTGTGAGATCTAGAAGATATTACATCTAGGCGAGAACTATGTTCTGTATTCAATTGCACACATATACTCTTGGAGCACACTGTCTCAGCCTCGATACGTTTTGTATCTTAAACGGGATCTTAAGGAGTTGAAAGTATCTACCACGGTACTTTATTATAATACCACGTCTCTTGGCACTAAATTTAGTGACCAATTGACCCCACATCTTGACCAATAAATTCATGAAACGTGTGTAAGAGTCCATTTGTGAATTCACTAGGGGCTGTGGTTTTTGTAGAAATACTAAATTTAAGCAAAATATAC
Source organism: Artemia sp. Qi Xiang Cuo (assembly GCF_049724085.1). Classification (NCBI taxonomy): domain Eukaryota; kingdom Metazoa; phylum Arthropoda; class Branchiopoda; order Anostraca; family Artemiidae; genus Artemia; species Artemia sp. Qi Xiang Cuo. Next base: position 17,283,912 of record NC_142809.1, on the reverse strand, counting down.
GACCCATTTGGATCGTCCTATGTCAATCTTGGCAAGTCGTAGTTTGTAAGGGGCTAAAAGAGCCTGTCAGTATGTCATGTTACATGTTGAGGTCTCTTGAGACCGTACTTAATTAACATTGCAGTGGCGAAGGTATATCCACAAGTTTAAACATTTACGGCTGTCGCATTTAAGAAGAATTTTTCAGAATTTTAATTGCTTTATGATAGACGTGAATGATGAAACGTTGAATAACGAAAGGTATACTACACAATTTTCAGGTCGTCCAGTTTATAATAAAGGCTGTCCAGCCAATTTAACAACTAAACAGGTATTGATTTCGGTAAAATACCTCAAAGTGTAATTTATAAGCATATTGACTGATTTCGACTGATAACAAAAATCAGTGTATTTAGATTGTATAAAATTGATCAGGTATTGAATTTAATTGAAGTACAAAGTACAGTGAAATCGTACCTGGTTTTTTGAATTGGTGGAGTGGAAAGTAACACAACCACATCACATATATCTGAGCTAACTTGAAAAATTTGGGAATTTAATTTTTGATGATTTGCATTGCTATTATGCAATATATTGTAGTAGATGGTATCAAATTCAAACGGGAAAACGTGTATAAGAAAATCACCAAATGATAAGCTAAAAGCATGTCGCAAAAAACAGCCAAAGAAATTGCAGTTTTTTTATGAGGGTGTTATTGTGTTTGGGAAGCAATAGATTGTAAATGTTTGTAGTTTTACGGACGAAAAGTATAGTTAAACTTAAATAATTAGTTTTTCCAATTTATTTTCACGGTTCAAAGTGGCAACACTGGTGGAAATTTGATACTACCCTAAAAATTTTTTTGGTTAAAAAACGAATTGTGGTTTTCAAGTCTGAATAAACCAAGTGAACAGGGTAACCAATAACCAAGTGAATAGGCTTGAACAAGTAAAAAAATGCTTCTATTTTAATGTCCTTGGTATTTTAAGAACTTGGATAAATAGCACAGTATTGAAATGCTTTACAATATTTTGCATCATTTTATGTAATCTCACAATTACATATACTGCCCCAGCTACCAATAACTCTCCAACTAATAATACTAATTAACAATATATTTAATAAAAAAAATGCTACTAGATAACTTATAAATCTAGCAAATTTATGCATTGCTAGCTTGTAGACGGTTTTTTTTCCGACAGCAGGACTTCTGGATCATTTGGCAGTGTAGAAAGCTATTAGAAAATTCCTATAATGCAATCTTTAGAAAAAGTGCATTTCTAAGCATTTTAAAGAAATAATCAAGCCCCCTGTACCTCCCTTGTCATCTCTGAATTAGAAAGAATCACCCACTCGAATATTTACAGCTGAATTGATTTGCTGATCACTAGCGGATTTTCTTAGATTTCATTCGTTTTATTGCTGTAAATTTCTCTTTTGGGAAACGATAGGAAAAAAAAAAATCTAATCACCTGGATTGCTGTTGGAGACTTGAAATGGGACGTGTAAAATTGTTCAGGCGGAAGAAAAAATATACACGAAATCATTGTATTCTATCAAGGGATTTTCCTTCCCAAGTGTTAAACAATTAATGATCGTTTTCAATTTTTTTTTATAACGAAATACAGATTTTTTGGAAGATTAGAAAAGGCAAACAGAAAAGTAATATTGTTGTTGTTTTTACGTACGATACCGTTGTATTCTATCAAGGGATTTGGCTTCTCAAGTTTTATCAAATTAAACTTCGTTTTTTTTTCTTTTTTTTTCTACAATGAAATATGACTTTTTGGGAGCTTAGACGGGGTAAACATGAGACTACTATTAAAGTGATGTATTTAAAATAGAGCTAAAAGTTATTGTTATTTTTATAATCAAAAAAAGCTTTTTTGAGAGCTTAAACAGGGTAAAAGAGGAGTATTATTTAAGCAACCTATTTAAAATAAAAATAAAAGCTATTGTTTTTCTTGTAATTAAAGAAGGATTTTTTGGGAGCTTAGAAAAGGAGAACAGAAGGGTATTATAAAAGTAACATATTCAAAATAAAATTTGCCTGTATTGTTAAAAAAAGACTTCATTTTTTGCAATGTTTATCTCATTTTAAATAGCTAAAATTGATTTTGTTTTGGTGACAGATGAATGCTTGATTTTTACGAGTTTTCAAACAGTTCGTGGTAACGGACTGTAAGTAAGGAGCGACCCGGCTCAATGGTAACCGAAACTGTAGACAGCGGAATTTTGATACCAATCGATACATCACCCACCAATGATGCCACCGACGAAGCAAAAGACGAATTTTACAGAGCTCTCAACTCCGTGGCAAACGACATACCACGGCATGACATGGCATGTTTTCTAGGAGACTTTAACGCGAAAGTAGGGAACGACCAATCGTTTTCCCCAGAGGTTCTCGGCGAGCATGGTCTGGGCCAGCGAAACGAAAACGGAGAACTACTTATCGACTTCGCGCTCTTTAACAACCTAGTAATCGGAGGTACCCTATTTTCTCATCGGGATGTACACAAATATTCTTGGATATCTCCCGATGGCCATACCCGAAATCAGATTGACCATTGTCTTTGGAGTAGGAAGTGGAGCTCAAGCCTACTTGATATAAGGGGATATAGAGGAGCTGACGTTGGCTCAGATCATAATCTGATGGCAGCAAAAATCCGCCTCAAATTGAAAAGAAATAGAAAAGCAAATAAGGCTCCCTTAAACCCAGTCTTTGACTCGGAGAAACTGAGGTTGACAGAATTCAACCAAGCTTTTAAACTAGAGATGCGGAATAGATTTGAAGCCTTGTCTTTACTAAATGATGCTGATAGCAATCAATACTGGGAAAGAATAAAGTTGTGTTTTCACAATGCCGCGAAAGCCACCATTGGGTACCGCAAGAGCCCAAAAGACCAGTGGCTATCTGACCAAACATGGGAACTCATTGAGACAAGAAAAAAAGTAAAAGCATCACTTATCCAAAGACAAACCCCCGACCAACAGATCCTCAGAAACGATGAATACAGAGCCGCGGATAAAGAGGTAAAGAAGAGTGCCAGAAAAGACCAGAGAAACCTGCTGGAGCGAAAAGCAGCGCAGGCAGAAGAGGCCGCGGAGAGAGGTGATTCAAGAACCGTCTATAAAATCACTAATGAGATTATTGGAAAGAAATCCTCTATTCAACATGGACCAGTAACAGACCCCGCGGGCATCCTGAAAACACAGCAGTCTGACGTAAACGAAGTTTGGGCCAGTCACTTCAAGAAGCTGTTAAATAGACCTCCACTAGAGGATCCCCCAGAGATCCCACTAACAACACTGTTTTCCTTAGATATCAGCACGGATCCGCCGTCATTCACTGAAATTATAGCAGCAGCAAAGAAGCTGAAAAATGGGAAGTCGCCTGGCGAAGACAGGATATCCGCGGAAATGATCAAAGCGACTGTTATGACCTGCATCAAGTTCTGGACAGCGTTGTTTGCAGTAATCTGGACGACCGCCAAAGTACCTTCGGAATGTAAACGCAGCACGCTTGTGAGGATCTTTAAGAAAGGCGATACGTCCTTCCCAGGCACCTGGCGAGGAATCTGCATGCTTTCCATACCTAGCAAATTGCTGACGCACATTTTACTGCAGAGAATCAGCTCGCAGCTCGACAGACACCTTCGCGATGAGCAACATGGATTCAGACCGAACCGTTCATGTGCAGACTTGATATTTACCCTACGGCTACTTACGGAAGAAAGCAGAGAAAGGCGCTCCAAAATCTATATGATATTCATCGATTTTGAGAAGACATTTGACTCAGTAGACCGGCAAAGTCCGTGGAAGATCCTACTGCATTACGGAATCCCTGAAAAGATAGTTTCACTGATTGTTGCGTTTTATGAAGATAGCGAGTGCTGTGTAAAGACACCAGATGGCCAAATCTGTTTCTTCCGCATTATGTCAGGATTTAAGCAAGGTTGCGTCTTGTCACCGCTACTTTTCGTAATTGTCATTGATTACATACTGCGAAGTACAAGCACAGACGGAATCCAGCTAAATCCAGAAACACGCCTCAGTGATGTAGACTTCGCTGACGACATCGCCGTCCTAGAATCATGCAAGCAAAGACTCCAAGAACTCCTTGACAAAGTGAGGGAGAGAGGCGGCCATCTCGGCCTAAGAATAAATAATGAGAAAACAAAATGCATGGTTACCACAGATTCACCCCTGAGCATCACTTGCGGAGACCAACACATAGAGCAAGTTGTCCATTTTAAATACTTGGGAAGCATAATAGAAAGTACCGGGTCGACCACAAAAGAAGTGCTTCCAAGAATCGGCCAAGCCAATGGGGCCATCAATAGATTACGGAAAGTGTGGCGGTCCCAAAGCTTCTCTATACGGCTAAAGCTACGATTCTTCAATAGCGATGTTATGCCAGTGCTACTTTACGCTGCCAAAACCTGGCACGTGAACCAGGAACAAGAGCGAAGAATACTTGCTTTCGAAAACGCATGTCTCAGAAGAATTCTCACCATCCGTTGGCAGCAGAGAATAACAAACCAATCCATCCGTGACAAGACTGGCCAGCCTCTTGTGACACATATTATAACAGTCCACCGATGGATATACCTTGGCCATGTACTACGTATGGACAATCTCCGACTACCAAATGCAGCATTTCAGTGGCAGCCGTCGGGTCCACGCCACTGGGGCAGACCCAGACACACCCTGCGTCGAACGTACCAGACAGATCTTCGTAACCTGCACGCATCAATCCAACCTCAGTGGGAGGACATACTGGCAGCAGCAAGCCTGCGGGAAGATTGACGGCTCCTTCTTGACGCTCTGGGTGCCTCTGGAGGAACAGGTGAATCTAAGGTCCAAGGTAAGATACATCAAAAGAATCAGATTTTAATGCTGATTTCAAATATATAAGTTTTATCAAGTTCAATCCTACCCATCAAAAGTTACGCGCCTGAGACAATTTGGCTGATTTTCGAAAAAAGGGGGAAAGACCCCTTAAAAGTTATAGAACCTTAATAAAAATCACATCATCATATTCAGCGTATCGGAGAACCCTACTGTAGAGGTTTCAAGCTCCTATCTACGAAAATGTGGAATTTTGTATTTTTTGCAAGTAGAAAGATCACCTATGCGTGTTTGTTTGTTTGTTTTTTTTCCCCAGGGGTGATCGTATCGACCTAGTGGTCCTAGAATATCTTAGGAGGGCTCATTCGAAAGGAAATTAAAAGTTCTAGTGCCCTTTTCAAGTGACCAAAAAAAATGGAGGGCACCTAGGCCCCCTCCCACGCTCATTTTTTTCCCAAAGTCACCTGATCAAAATTTTGAGATAGCCATTTTGTTCAGCATGGTCGAAATTATGATAACTCTGTGTTTTAGGATGTCTTAATCCCCCGAAGTCCCCGGGGGAGGGCTGAAAGTTATGAACTTTGCCCACTGTTAACATATAGTATTGGTTATTGGGAAGTATACAGACGTTTTCAAAGGGGATTTTTTCTGGTAGTGGGGGGGGGAGTGGGTCGGGGGTTATGTGGAAGGATCTTACCATGAAGGAAGTTTTCATGGGAGGAGGGACATTGCTATGAAGGGGGCGCCGGATTTCCCAGCATTATTTAAATAAAGATCATAAATTATAAATAAAAAAAACAAGTATTTTAACTGAAAGTAAGGACCAACATCAAAACTTAAAACGACAAAAAACATTACGTATATGATTGGGTTCATTCCCTAGTCAATACCTCGCTCTTTAAGGCAAAGATTATTTAGTACTTTCATAAGAGCTATTTATTCTAATTAACGGCATTTATGATTAAGGGGTCATTTTTAAAGAATTGGAACAAAATTTGAACTTTAGCTTAAAGAGCAAGGTATTGACTAGGGGCGAACCCTCTAATATACGTATTAAAAATATAAGAATATAGAGGTTCGTTACGTAAGTTAATTCGTAAGTTAGCTATATTTATTACTAATAAAAACATTCGTAAATACAGTTAAACAGGTTTCGAGAAAGCCATTTAACCAAATAAAAGTAAAATTAATATTCCAATTTTTTTTTTAATTATTCATGTATGGTGAGCCAAAATCAAAACCTGCATCAATTCAAAAATGTCCAAAAATTAAAAAAAACAAGTTTTTTTAACTGAAAGTAAGGAGCTACATTAAAACTTAAAGCGAACAGAAATTATTCCGTATATGAAAGGGGCTGTCCCCTCCTCAACGCCTCGCTCTTTACGCTAAAGTTTGACTCTTTCTCACAACTCTATTTTTTTTTAAACAATAATCAAACTTTAGCGTAAAGAGCGAGGCGTTGAGGAGGGGACAGCCCCTTTCATATACGGAATAATTTCTGTTCGTTTTAAGTTTTAATGTCGCTCCTTACTTTCAGTTAAAAAAAACTTGTTTTTTTTAATGCTCAAACAAACGCTGCTCCGTAAAATTGTTAGTATGAATTGTGAAAAATTAAACTACAGCCCAACAGGGGAAAGGTGGCGTCCCATTGACAATCTCAATATTCATGCAAGTCCACTGTTTATTTGATAATTTTGTGAAAGTATAGCTTATAAATCTTCTTCTGCAATTTGATTTTTTCTAGCTAGCTGTAATTTTGCCAATTTTGCAAAAAAATATCAAATAAATATAAAAATTGGAATTTTTTAGTATGTAGGCCTAATACTTTGTTAAATTTTATTTAAAAAATTCTGCTTTTTCAAAAATTACAAAAAACTTCTTGTTTATAATTTAAGCTGTGTCTATTATTCTGAGACACATTCCACCCTTATAAACTTGTTTGGCTGCTTCTTGCCGCCAGTGGAGGATCCAGTGGGCAAGGGGGGCGCGCGCCCCCCTAGCGTAGTCTAAAGTAGTTTAATTTACTTAATTATTTCAAGTTTGCGATAATTAAACTTGTTCCTAATACAAGTTTATCGGATCAACCTATTTTGCCCCCCCCCCTTCCCCCTTAAAATTTTTTTCCGGATCGACCTATTTTACGCCCCCCTAAAAAAATCCAGGATCCGCCCCTGCTGGCCGCAAAGATGATTTTCAAAATAGAAGAAGAATATTATAAGGAAGGCACACTTGCTCCTCCTAAAAGAAGCAACATTTTAAACAACAGAATCTATACCCTCCCCTCCCTATCAGGAACGCCTATGACTAATTGTACATATATACGGTGCCGAGTCTTCAAGAAAATCTTCCATTTAGTAAAGACAATTGAGTTATAAGGGCACAGATATTCTCTTTTAAGATTAACATTCCCCTTTAAAGGATAAATTCCACTTACAGTCATTCAGGTTAACTAAAAATTGTTGGTACTGGTGCGTTATATGGTTGCTTTTATATACTAATGAGAGACGAAACCCGCCAGACTGGTTTTTCAAGAGACCTCTATTCAGAAACGGAATGGAAAATTGTGTTCACGATATTTAAACTGTTATTGTTTGGGCTTAGGGGGGGGGGAATGTACCTAGGTTATGTTAGGTTACGTATTTAATATATGCTATGCTTTACCCCCACCCCCTAATATACAAATATATTTGCCAAAGTCGTTTCTAAACTATTATATTTTAACTATATTTTATTTTATTTCATTAGCATTAACAGAACTTGACTTTTTAGAAGTGACCATATAACGCACCAGTACCAAATTGTTTTATATTACCGTTCATTTGAACTTAAAAAAAACGTTTTAATTTTGTATTTAATTTTTGTTAGGATATTTAATTCATTTAAGAAAGATTTATTTTTAAACACTGTCAGGACATTGTTCAAAAAGGATATATTGTGTGGAGAGCCAAAGAACTGTAGAGCCGTGTTTTACAAAGAAACAATACCTGGGGATCGTTAAAAACAGAGAAATTACAGAGAGGAAACTATATAACTGTAAAAATGTGTTGAAATGCCAGTACATTGTTTAAAATAGAGTATTCACGCGGCCAAAATATTTTTTGTTGCAGATTTATTTACCATTCCATAATATAACCCACGTAACGTCATCAAGGAGGCACACTTGTGCCTCTATAAAGAGGCGACCCACCACAATGTTAAGCGATTTCATGTCCTAGAGGTCGCAGAGAGACGGCGGTAATCGCATTTTGTAGCTCAAGCTCAAACTAAGAAACTTGCAAAATTTCATCCTCCTCCGACTTTAGCTTCATGGGGTAAACTGGGCCGGACGTTTAGACCCTCCCACCACAGCCCCCCTTTAACGTTGTCCGATTGGGCTGAAATTTAGAGGTTAAGCTTTCCTAGGGCCCGGGAGCTAATTCTCGAAATTTCAGCTCAATCCGATCACTCCTTCCCTGTTTTCAAAAAACCAAATATAGCCACTTAAAATTCATCATCATTTCTTTTTTTTCTTAGCCACGTCTACAGGCCACAGTTGGCAACGAATCCGGTTGAATGAGGACTCATTCGAAGCAGAATTCGGCCTGTTAGGGCCTTTGATATTTTCAGACCGAAAAAATTATCCCCCGAATTTACATTTACGAAAAACCTCGTTTTCCTATATTAGCCCATGTTAATTTTTCCCACCACAACCCCCCTTTAACGTTGTCTGATCGGGCTGAAATTTAGAGGATAAGCTTTCCTGGGGCCTGTGAGCTTATCCTCGAAATTTCAGCTCAATCTGATCACTCCTTCCCTGTTTTCCAAAAACCAAATATCCAGTTTTTTGGGAATTTGCTTGCGTCGAAAATAGCTTTAATTTACTAAAAAAGAATTACTATTGTGTCTGTATAGTCCAGCGGTTGATACTATAGACTGTCAGGCGGAAAACTCGGGTTCGATTCACCATCAGAGCAACTTTTTTATATACTGAATTTTAACTTTAAAAAGAAATTCAGTTTCTTTTTTAAATTATTTGAAAAAAATTACGTTTTCTAAAGAGTTAAAGAGGCTGAGTTACAAGGTCGACCCTTAAAACCTACAGGGATTAGGAGGCACAGTTGGGGGGCTGTTAAAGAGGCTGATTCACAAGTTCGAACCTTAAAACGTACAGGGATTAGGAGGCACCCTGTACGACGTGATTTGAGTATTCAGGAATTAAAAGCCTTAAGACAAGAATATTCAAGAGCGGGGGGTTTGGGGGGCGGCAGCCCCCCACTTCAACTCCTGACACGATTAGCTAACAGTTAGTCAAGCAATAATAAGTAATAAACTGTACAAAAACGTGCAGAAATTATTTGAAAAAAACTACGTTTTCTAAAGAGTTAAAGAGGCTGAGTTACAAGGTCGAACCTTAAAACGTACAGGGGTTAGGAGGTACAGTTGGGGGGCTACCGCCCCCAAACCCCCACTTTCGCAGCCTTTAAATATAAAAAAAATTTCTTTAAACTGAAAGTAAGGAGCGACATTAAAACTTAAAACGAACAGAAATTATTCCGTATATGAAAGAGGCTGTGCCCTTCTCAACGCCTCGCTCTTTAGGCTAAAGTTTTTATTGTTTAAAAAAAGAGTTGTGAGAAAGTCAAACTTTAGCGTAAAGAGCGAGGTGTTGAGGAGGGCACAGCCTCTTTCATATACGGAATAATTTCTGTTCGTTTTAAGTTTTAATGTCGCTCCTTACTTTCAGTTTAAAGAAATTTTTTATATTTAAAGGCTGCGAAAGTGGGGGTTTGGGGGGCGGTAGCCCCCAACTGTGCCTCCTAACCCCTGTACGTTTTAAGGTTCGACCTTTTAACTCAGCCTCTTTAACTCTTTAGAAAACGTAGTTTTTTTCAAATAATGATGTAAAAGATCTATGATTGGTCAGCTAAAAATAATCCAAGAATTAAAATTAAGTTTAAGTTCTTACGGATATTAAGTAAACACAGTGTTATTGGCCTACAAATATTTTTAAAAGGCGGGGATACGTTAAAAAGATCTGAAACCTCAAAAGATACGTTAAAAGAGACATGACAGACCAGAGTATTAACAGACAATTTAGAAGGATTATATGGTCATGTCTGTAGAGGAAGACCAGCCCTCTCTCTTGATATCTCCTGATTTTATGCTTTTGTATTTCCTTTATATTTTATTTTATGCATTTTTTTCTGCCTGGAAAAATTTGGCTCCCTCTGGAAAAATAACAACTCTGTATGCCGACGTGACCTAAGTTTGAAAAAGCATCCATTTGACCTTGCTATTACTCCTTATAATATTTTTTATGAGTTATCGATTAAAGCTTGAATATCAGCTGCTTTTTTCACGATGCTTAATTTGACATTTATATATTTTGTTTCTTAATTAAAATAATGGAAAAATACTAAGTGAAAATTGACATTGCAATTTTGTCAAGAAAAGAAAAACCGGATGCCGTACTAGGCTGAAAAAATTCGAGAAAAGCCTGGTGAATTATTTTGAATCTACCTTGTCCCGAGTTGCCATCACTGTGATATTGATGCACATCTTCCCTGGATGTTGATCCTGAAAAGAAGGACAGTTTAGAGTCCATTCATTATCTCAACATATAAGAACATTGAACCACTTTTTTGTTGAGCAAAGTTTATAACAAAATAGGACAGAATTTGCTTCAACTCCCACTGAAGAAAGGCTATCCGAGCAAAACAAAAGAAGCACAGGCTACTTTCAAAGAGCAAAAAGGTCAGTCTTCAATTCATCAAAGCATAGCCTACATTCAACATTCTCTAGCTAAGAGCTGGCTGGGAATTGTCAAAAAGACTTTACTATCGTCTAAGGCCTCTAAGGGGACTTTAATTCCTTCCCTAAAAATCAACAACGGGACTGATGTGCAATATCCACAAGAAAAAACCAAGGTTCAACTAAGGTTGTTGCCGAACTCGTGAATTATAACGGGAAAAAATAATTATAGCTTCATAACAAAGGTCATTTGTTCAAGGTAAATATTTTTATACTATTACAATCGTCGCTTTGCCTATGTGCAACCTTTGTGTCAGAGTTCTATTTCATTTAACTGGACTGTGTGTCAAAATATGCATACATAAACAACATGCTGTTGAACTTCTGGTAAGATTATATGCAACCTACTGCTTTACAAAACCGAAATTTTTATAAGAAAATTAAGATGAGAGCAGAACTCGAATTACCAAAAAATATCATATTTTTAGAATTTTCGCCATGCTGACATCTTACATAATATTTAAGCATATAATTTAGTATATAAAGACAGATTAAAAATCTTATAACAGTTAGGCCAGTAGTTACACTCACTGAAGTCGCAGAGACAACTTCTCTTAATATGTGTGAAAAAAAAAACCGAGTTGATTACCAAAGACAACTACAGGCAATACTTAAAACCCGTTCACTCTCTTTCACGCGTTAGAAGCAACGCGGTGAAAAGTTCATGGCTGAATGTTTTAAGAATAACAAAAACGAAAAAAAAGCCGAAATGCTGGTACTGCTGGTAAAGATAGAAAAAATGTGTTCAGTCTCAAGATTCTAACAACCAAGCGATTAACAGTTGGATAAATAACGCGCTAGGGATCATATTCGGATGATTCTCATTATTGTCGGGCAATGGCTTCAAGATTATATCCAAGCTCTGGACTAACCAGTCCAAAATGTTCAAAATATACGTTGATACAATTTATAGCATACGTCAACAAGAAACTTCAATTCGATGCCTTTCTTTCCAAACTACCAAAAAAAAAACAGTGACAGAAACGCACCCGATCCTACATACTTAGTGACATAAAGAGAGTGAGACTGAGTCATTTCCGGTGTACCAGTCGAGGGCAAGACGTCCTCGCGTAATTATAGACGGGACAAGATATAGATCTTTTGCATGGAAGGGAAGGACGAGAGAACACAATGCTATTGAAAATGAACTTTAAAAGGGCTCTTGAAACTCCAAACGAAAAATGTGGACCTATCTTTTATCAAAGAAAACTAGCAAGTTTACAACATGACAATTTTTGGCTTAGTGAACAAGGAGGCTCATTATATTATAACGCTTAAAACCAGACGAAATCCTAAAGAGGTATCAATGAAGTCGCTATATTGATGCATGACGTTATCAAAGACTCTACAAGTACGAGAAGCTCTTATTCATCACTTACAGCTGATGTGGGCAGTTTAAGCATATATTTGTTGCCTCATACCGTTTGGACACTGCCGCACGTCCCAGAACTAAACCCAATATTTCTTCAAAGAATTGATACACGCCAAGATCCGAACAGCTTGCATTCGTATATAGAGAGAACAGCCATAAACTTGCTCATTTCAATAGGAAACTGAAAAACCATCTGCCAAATTAAAAAAAAACAAAAAAAACCTAAGACATATAAAGTACACGTGACTGATGACTGTGGTTTTTGGCTGGACTCTAGGCAAGCAGATGACAGAAAATGGAGAGACAGAAAGGACCTGTGGGATTGAAGAGAGAAGGCTGCACGTAAAATGAAATTTGGTAAAGTGGTCCAACTACTCGATTGAGTGCCCAGCCGAGATCCATTCTAGGTACGATTACGGTTGTGACTTTCCAGTCATCCAAGTGAACGACGCAAAATTGCGCCCAGAAAAAAACTCTTTTTGCAACTCGTTGATGCATACAAAGGACCAATTCCTCTTCCTGTTGTGAAATAAGATGATCTGATGGAACTGTGCCATACTCTTATTTTTCCGAAATTTTACCAAGAGTACTACGTATCTTTTCTTCATCAGAGTCAACCCAAAACGCCCTGGATGAAGCAGATGTCAAACAAAACGATTCCAAACATCTTTATGTGGATCCATTTCCCCTTCTTACCTTTAGTGCATTAATATGAGAATAAAAAACTAAAAATAATTTGAATCCCGCGACATTTTAGGTGTTCGCAAAAAAAAATCCAATCTAACAGCAAGATAAAATTTATCTCACGAGTTGACATTATATCTACTTTTTCGGCCAGTCCTACGTACTTAACATAAATCTGGGATAGCCAGCTGAAACCCAATATTCTTTTACCCTATTTGTGATTCAGCATACGTTGCCCTGCTTATCCGCCCTTATAGAACAGCTTAGCAAACAGTTTTTTAACACTTATCTCAGAAGTACGAAAATGCAAGATACAACCTTCAGGCGTAACAACCACAATAAGAATAAATCAGTTGAGTGTACTGATTGAGTGTACGACTGTTGAGAGTTCGGCAAGTTGAGTATGCGACAAAGACGCACAGTGTGTGGGTAGGTGGGTTATTTTGCTCGTTGACTAGTCATGACATCGGGCAACAACCTTTTAAGAAATCATAGGATCGTATACTTTGTGGCGGATATTTTCTATAGTTCGTATGGGGAATAAAAGCGATTGACTAATCTGTATCAAATATGAGTATGGAGATCAGTTTTCTGTAATTCTGCAAAAATTTGCCTGAATTTCTTTAGTTCCGTTGTTGCGACGCATAGCCAATCACTTTATTTGTGAAACATAGGCTATATCAGAAAGGTAAGCCTAACTGATCCATTTTGACACTCAAATATATTCAAACAATCCGGTCATCTAGAATGTGACTGGATTGTCCGTTTGATATTTTGAACCAGTTACAGGAAGTCCCAAGATATCTTCAAAGTGATATTTCTATTCTTCTGTGTGTGAACGTTGAATGTTCTAAAAATAGTGGAATTTTGAGAAATAGTAACCTGAGCGTTAGTGTCAATGGGTGATGCTGCAGTAGGCTATACACGAAAATAACTATCATAAAAATTACATCCACTGTTCCAGGCATATAGGCCTACCAAGGAATTTTTAATGTGGACCATTTCCTAGGGGGAGAAGGGGGGAATAATCAAAAATATAATTCAATTTCAAAATTTGAATGACGAATATCCAGAAATTAAAGAAGATTAGGATTTCAGGTGTCCCTCCTCCTATTATTGTCCTTGTACTGTTCTCTCAAACTCTTTTTTCAAACATTTGCAAAATTGTTTCACATGCTTAGCTAGAAGAGAAGACTGACTTAGCAACAGTTTACTAAACTTCTTACAACGTATAACATCTAAAGTTTTCATTATAAGTTTAGAAGTTTCTTTTGACAATATATAAACTTTCATTTATTGTTGATTAGCTAATTTACCACTCAAATACATCCATTTAATTACATTATCCTTCGAGTTGATAAGGTACTGGTCGATTATCCGGGCAAGATGTCAGAAAGAATTAATTAATTCGACATACCATGAACAAAAATTTGAGAAACTTCAGAAGAGTACCTAGGGGTGCCAATTCAAGAAAACTTAGGGGTGTGGCAAAGATTTTTCATATTTTTAACAAAGACAACCAGATACCTAGGTGATACCAAATCAGATAAACCTGAAAACTTAGGGAGGTATCTATGTTTGTTTCGATTATTTCATACAAAAATGCCAAAAAAAGACTGTTCAATTTTTGGAGGGAGCAGCTTTTATTTTTTTTTTCAACCCTACCTCCACCATCCAATAGACGCCCATGAGAGTATCTTCTCAGTATCTCGAAGAAATGTTGAGCTACATGAATAGATTTACAGTTTTAATTAAGGGCTAGATGTTGGCCTTCAAATTCCAACTTCAAACCTGGCACTTCAAACCTTCAGACCTGCAAATTCTTATGCTAGGTGACTAAACTTTCAAGAATGGATTAACAGCCCAGTTAAAGTCTTATTACTGTATAAATCGATACAGTTAGTTATAAAATTACACAAAGTTATGTTAATCAGAATTTCATTATTCACAGAAGGTTCTTAAGTCTGATCTTGGGGTGATCTCTGCCTCCTCAAGAGATGCACTTATGTCAACGTCACCCTCGTAAATGCTTAGTTATAAAACCTCACTGTATCGGAGCTTCAGACACCCTCTCTCCCCCCCCCACCTTAAGAGGCATACTATGATTCCTCTTGTTCTAAAATTATTTCTTAGGAAAATTTTAGGAATGATCTTGGGGTAATCTCAACCCCTTCTCCCAACATGCTTTCAAGCTCCAAATCCAAGCTTTAAAGCTTCCCTGCTTTTGAGGCTTCAGGTAATTTTTTTTAAAGTAAGTATTAACCCTATCGAGTGATCTGACACTGAATTTGGCTAAAAGCTAGAGCTTCAACTTTGAAAAAACCTTCAGTCCAAGAGAAACAGGGCAAATTTAATCTAAAAAAAAAGTCAAAAATCAAAATAAAGTAATCAAATAAAAAGACAAGTTTGGACCTTTTCTTTACACAGTAGCTTACTGCAGCACCGAGTCACCAGAGGCCAACAAAGCTACACACTCTCCTTCTCCGTCTCAATCTATTCAAATCCTCCCTCTTTGCACTCTCCCAGGGAGTTCTAATTTTCCATAAATCTTTCCTTATAACCTCACATTCCATTTGGGGGACAACATAATTTTCGTTGGGCTCCGGATGGTTGGCCAACAAGGGATATCTTTGGCAATCTATCATCCTTCATCTGAAGAACCTTTACATCATTATAGCCCTAGAAATTGGGATTGAACCTCAATTTTTGCACAGCATATTGTTTGAGATACGGTCAGTTAATTGGATAATCAAAACAATTCGTAGGCAATTTCTCGGGAAAAAATCTAGTAAATCCTCCACCGTCTTTCAGAGCACCCACGTTTCAGAATCGCACCTGACTAATGTCATCACTGTAGCTTCCAATATTCTACTCTTGGTTCGCAGACTTTTCTTCCTACTCTTCCAAACTTTTTTCAGCTTTGCTTTTCTACATTTAACATCTTCACGGCATCAACCATTTTTATTAATAATAAAACCTAAGTAAGTGAAGCTGTTCACTTGACCAATCTTCTCGTTACCCAACATTGCCTCTCCACCCTAACGTGTTCTTAATGTTAGTGACTTAGTCTTCCCGACATTCATTTTCAAACCTATTCTTGCACAATAAACACTCCAATACTTCAAAAATTCATTCATTTTGTTAACATTTTAATCGAGGATGCTTAAATCATCAGCATAATCTAAGCCTGGGAAAGTTTTACTTCCCCAATTGATTCCGTGTTCTCCGGTTGCCTTTATTGTGTTCCTAAGGACAAAGTACATCAAAATAATCCAAACAAATGGGGATATTGCGCAACTTTGCTTAAATCTTGATTTAATGTAAAACCAGCTGTTAATCTCAGCTAATCAATAATCGCAGCAATGTTAATCTCGTACATGGTACTAATCACTTTAATGTATTTATCTGGTTCACCATACAAGAATAGGACCCTCGTTAAAGGGCTTCTATCAGCTGAATCAAACACTTGCTCATAATCTATAAAACTAAGGACTAAATGTGTTTGATGACTCAGCACTTCTCAATTGTAAATCTAAGAGGAAAATTTTCGTTGACGCATTCTCTCTTCTTCCTAAAATCTCTAAGTCTAAAAAGTACAATCATACTAAGTAATATGCGTCCCAAGGCCGTACCCAGGATTTTTTTTCCGAGGGGATTTTACTCAGTTTTTTTTTTTTTTGGGGGGGGGGAGGTTACAAAAAAAAAAACTAAAAAAAACACACACAAAATTTGTTTATACCCATTTCTGTTACGTTTTTACGAGTCAAACGAACATTTCGGGAAGGCTGGGGGGAGGGGTTCTAACACCCCTAACCCCCCTCTTGGTATGGCCTTGCTGCTTCCTACAAAAACCCAGATAATACCTCTATATTTACTACACCCACTCTATTCAGGCTGAGAGGGGCATAATAGACTTATGACTACAATTTAATGTTTGAACATTATTTAAAAAGACACTTCATAACTGTTTCTGTTGTTTCTGTTTCGTATATTTCTTTATCAGCTTTGAAATACACACATACAATAATCACTTTTTTAAGAATTAAAAAAAGAATATAAGTTTACTGAACGTTTGACTAATAAAAATAAGTTGGTTATCAGAATAGAACATACCTACATAGCTACCTTTTCCTCCTACGGCCCGGATTTGCATTACTGGATAATATTTGTTAGATTATATATATATATATATATATATATATATATATATATATATATATATATATATATATATATATATATATATATATATATATATATATATATATATATATATATATATATATATATATATATATATATATATATATATATATATATATATATATATATATATATATATATATATATATATATATATATATATATATATATATATATATATATATATATATATATATATATATATATATATATATATATATATATATATATATATATATATATATATATATATATATATATATATATATATATATATATATATATATATATATATATATATATATATATATATATATATATATATATATATATATATATATATATATATATATATATATATATATATATATATATATATATATATATATATATATATATATATATATATATATATATATATATATATATATATATATATATATATATATATATATATATATATATATAAAATACTGGGAGCTTTTAATACATATATAAAATACTGGTATTTTACCTAGGGGTCTGGTAAAATACCAGGCCCCTGCACTCGGCACGCGGCAGGCTTCTATATATAGATTGTCACTGTCGCTTGTTTTATA
This sequence comes from Artemia sp. Qi Xiang Cuo, assembly GCF_049724085.1. NCBI lineage: Eukaryota > Metazoa > Arthropoda > Branchiopoda > Anostraca > Artemiidae > Artemia > Artemia sp. Qi Xiang Cuo. The sequence continues at coordinate 17,266,431 of NC_142809.1, read as the reverse complement.
AAGGCAGGCAATTTGAGCCTTTTCTTGATGTCGTGACGTCCAAATAGACCTTAAACTAGAAGAAGTGGTTTTGTATAATTGCATTTTTTTTTATTGGACCTTTAACTTCTGCCTCGGCCTGTCTTTCGTCATTATGAAAGACATATCGGCGAATCTTTGTTTTATTTAATTGTTCAGGTGGTAGGACAAAAACTTTTTCTTTTGCCTTGGCTTATCTTTTGTCATTATAAAAGACGTATCGCCGAAACTTTTGTTTCTTTTAATTGTTCAGGTGGTGGGACAAAACGATTGTCCCACCACCTGATTTTCTTCCAACGATTTATCCAGTCCATAGTTTTGATTTTCAAAAGTATGGTAGGTATTGATGACCTTATCAATGTCAAAATCCAAAACCCAATCGTCATCATTATCATTTTAAATTTGTTTGGTTCGTTACACCTCGGCTTATCTTTCGTCACCATGAGATTCGTATCACCAAACGTTTGTTTCTTTTAAAAAAGGTATGGGGGACGCGGCAAGCTGCTATATATGGATAATAACTGTCACTTGCCTTCTAAACGCAGACAATTTGAGCCTTTTCTTGATGTAATGACGTCCAAATGAACTTTAAATTAGAGGTGGTGCCTTTCTAAAATTACATTTTTCTTTTTGCGTTGCACATTTCACTTTTGCCTCGCCTTGTCTTTTGTCATTATGAAAGACATATCGCCAAACCTATGTTTCTTTTAATTGTTCAGGTGATGGGACAAAAACTTCTTTTTCAACCACCGATTTATCTAGTACAGGTTTTTGATTTTACAACGTATGGAAGGCATTGACGACCACCTTTGTTTCTTTCAATTGTTCAGATGGTGCGACAAAACTGCAAATTTTCGTTTTTGGGCCTTTCAAAAGACATTATATTATATAAATAATTGTTGCGTTGGAGATAAAAACAATCTTATTTATGCTATGCATGACATCATATAAGAAAGTACTTATATGATGCCATATATGATGTCATAAGAAATGCTTTAACATGTAATAACATAGTAAATGACGTCGTTTGCAAAAAAAAAATAAGACTCTTAATGATTCTTCTCAGACTTCTGATCTATCTAGATTGTTTCTTATGCGAGAATGTCCCAAGATATCAATTTTCCGGAAAAAATACATAAATAAATATATAAACAATTATTACTCACATATAAAGTAGTGTAGTATATATATATATATATATATATATATATATATATATATATATATATATATATATATATATATATATATATATATATATATATGTATATATATATGTATATATATATATATATAGATCTGAATTCTTTTTAAATATCTAATATATAAAAAAAATTCCAATAGAGCCCCGCACCTATTCGATCCGGGCCTGTTCCTCCTTACCTTCGTATCTGTATAAAACCATGTCATTTATATTTAATGAGGATATTGGTATCTTAACAGACTCGAAGTGCCTCAGTGTATTATCCTTATGTAGTTTTGTTGACCCCAACCCCCCCCCCCAAAAAAAAAATTCTCTACTTCCTGTAGTATTATATAGACATGAATAGTTCCATGTATTATCTCTAGGAAATACCATTTCAAGGCCCTTTTCAATTTCAGCAACAAATATGGGCAATTTCGCAGTTCAATGAATCAAAATGAATAGAAGCTCTGACACAGATGGGGAAAAGAAACGAGTAAACCAATTTCTATGCAGAATAGAAACAAAAATACTATAAAGCAAGGAATTCCTTCAAAAATAAAATAAAATTGTAGCACCTAGTAAAAAGTATGGATAATGAATTTGAATCTGAATGACGGTTCAAATTTTGATTCAGTAAAGCAGAATTGAATTTCAATATAGCTAATTGATTATTTACCAATATACTTGCAATAGATTAGCTTTATATAATCTAGTAAATAAATAAACTAAATACCTCTATTACGTAGTTTATTTTGAATTTATTTTCGACTTTTTAAATTAGATTTTTCTTTTGAAGCAATAATTTTGACAAAAAAAAACTGTTGTACTCACTCCTATGGTCTAGAATCTTGAAATATGTTGCTAAAAAGCAAATTACAGAAATGAGTTTTATAGAGAGAATATGGGGTTTTCTAAGGTCAGCAAAAATACTGGACAAAATAAAATGAATATCCGGGTGCCAACCGCTTCCCTTCTTAAGCGCAATAAGAGAAAGTTACAAAGGAAAAAGGTTATATTTTCTGAACAAAAATAAGAGCGAACAAAATTTTGGTCAGAAAAGTATTTTCTGAACAAAATGAATATCTGGGGGCCAACCGCTTCCCTTCTTAAGTGCTATAAAAGAAAGTCAGAAGGGAAAATGGTTATATTTTCTAAACAATAATATGAACGAAACAAACCAAGCCAAACCGCGTTCTTTTATTTTGTAGGCTTTTCAATTCTTCCAATTTTGGTTTTTGTTTGTTTATCCTGTTTACTTTCCGTGTACTTTTGTTTTTATCCCGTTTGTTTCGTTCATATTTCCTTTCATTAAATGTGAGCGTGCAGTTACCCTCCCGAAACATTCATTTTGTTTCGTTCAGTATTTGACCATACAAAAACCCGTTGTTCTCAATATTCGTTTCTTTAATTTATTTCTTGCTATGGCAGGCCCGTGTGGTTTATAAATTAAAATATGGTACTTTTAGTCGTGACATAATGTTCACTGAAAAAAAAGAGATTTGTAATATATTTCTTTGAGCTGGAAAAATTACTTTTCAGGACAGATTTGGAATTTAGGTCGTAAACTCATATACCAAACTTTCAACACAGCTAAAGATGACAATGGAGACATATGGACCGTTATTTATGCTACTTATTACTTTCAAATAAAGATCCCACCAGGAGTACGAAAAAATAAAGGAACAAATAAACTGAAAGACAACAAATAGGCAAAACAACAACGAGGATGATTTCAGCAAGTGAAGATTGAATGAAAAGCAGAAAAGATTGAATGAAAAGCAGAAAAGATTGAATGAAAAGCAGATATTACGGTAAAGACCTCCACTATGCCGTCTTATATACTAAAAACATATTTATATTACAAAATAAAACAATTATCATTCAGAATTTACCTCAATGTTTTCGTTAATGTTGCTTCAAAATGTTAGTTCTTGTCTTTTATAGTATATATATACATAAAATAAAAAAGGCTAATGACGAATTTTTCTAAAGACAGTGATTAAAATACAACTTAAGGGAAAATTTTGGCTATATGACTAATAGCCGTCTGCAGAGAAAAATATTGCAAATACTAGAACGAAGAAACCATTGAGAATCTAGTTCAATCAAAAATTCTTCGAAGATTAACTGAAATTTTGGCAAAGTATTAACTTTGGACAAACTAATAAAAAGAAAATCCACAAAAACCTCAAAACATAGAAATTTAGGTAGAACCTTAGCCTCATATCCTCATAAAGGTTCAGCCAAGATTGTTTACGATTAAACGAAGCTGAGGTAACGAAGTTAAACTTTGGATGGTGAGCTGAGGGATTTGTTTTATATGATTTTTAAAAGATGTGACTTGATACGTAATATTAGTGTCATTAACAGTTTCAATGTTTTGACGGTCAAAAGGGTGTTGAGGGATGTTATTACAGTGGGTGGAAGTAGGGCTGAGGTTGCTCAGATATTCACTTTCAATTATCAGCAAAACGATATAATAAAAACACTAACAAATTAGATAAGTGAAACCCAAAGTAGCCCATAAAAGTTTATTCGAGGGATAAGGAAAGATTGGCTCAAATGTTTTTTTTTTTAATTATATATACTATAGTTCCACTGCGCTGTCAGCATGTATGCAAGGAAAGGTTGCATTTCATTATATATTCTTTTTTTTATCTTTAAATATACTATGTCTTACTCTTTCCAATTCAGAGCGTGTGTACCCCTCATTATGCCTGCCTTCGATAAAGATTCCTCCTTGTCCCTCAGTCTGCTAACTATAAATTTGAAATTTACTAAAGTTAGAGATGATTAAGTTAGAAATGTCGTATCATAGCACAGCAATGTAGGGATTTGCAAGCAACAACAGAGCTTCGATTCTTTCATTTCTTACTGAAATAAATTTCATTCATTATAAAATAAAACTTAATTAGAGAATACCAGGTCATGAAAATGATAGGGCAGGAGGTGCTAAAAAGTTAGAAACTGATTTACAAAATAACTTTTATGTTAAATTTATAATGAAAAATTAAGTTAATAAATTTAAATCCCCATCTAAATTTAATGCATCTATAAATTTAGATTTTAATCTGTCAGTAGTGGTTAACTTGGAGAAACTAGAAGAAGGCATGGGAGGAGGACAATCATCCCCAGGATCCCCAAACTAGGATGATCTTTTACTATATTCCATTAATTTTGCAAGAAAACTCAATTACCGAACATAGATGGCTCTAATCGTTGAGCATAGCTACCAGTTGAAGGACTTCCAGTGTTTACACGAATTTCTGAAAAGAAAAAAGGAAGAAGTAAGAACCTAAGATTTATTTGTGCTTTTACATATTTCAGCTTATATTGTCTTTGAACAAATTGATTTTAATTAAGTGTTGGAGGATAGTTGCAACACCCCAGAATTAGCATAGCATACTGAAAACCCCACTCGCTATCAATAAAAAATCTGGTTGCCTGTCTTAGCTAAACAAAATTAATTTGCTTCAAATTAATATAAGAAGGATATACTTTAAAGTGCTCTAAGCTTAGAATAAAATATCTGATAATTCACAAAAGGAAAATTACAGCTGATTCAGCCTCTGATTTTGCAGCAAAATAAAACATATGTTTAAGAAGAGAGCCACCCCCCCCCCCAAAAAAATACTATGAAATTAAGAAAAAGGATAACTAATGTTGAAAACTCCATATTACCAACTAGTAAATAGTAAGAGCTTTTTCTTTATAATAGCCACCCGATACAAATCCCGATGCCTTCGCGCAAGGATAAAGAGAGATCCCCAAAGAAGTTTTGCCCTTGGATACACTTTTTAGTGTTTTTAAGGATAAAGACCCCCTCATCTTAAGAACTTTAAATTTGGTTTCCTGTCTCATATGGACAAAATTAATGGAGAAAGAAAAAAAAATTGACTTAGAAGGATGGATCTCAAAGCACTATAAGCTTTAACTACAATATTTGAGAAATTAATAAATAAAAATCACTGATAATTCAAAAAAACCTGTTAGAGCCATATACCTCCAAACTTAAAGCACAATATATGTATGTTTAAGAATCCTTGTGTATTCAATTATTTGGTTTGGGACAGGGGTCAGTGGCGTGACTCTGTAAGCTCAGCCAGAGTCGACCCAGCTTTAAATGGTACCTAGAAAAATCTGGGGATGGTAAATAGTAAGGGCGAGCAAAAGCAGAGGATGGCTGGCCCACCCCCCCCCATTGAACTTCCTGGCTGAAGGGCCAAGAAACTAAGATCAGCACCACCAGTAGGGACTGTAAAGTCCAATGCCGTATTCTTTACCTTTTTACCTTTATCTTTACAACCCAAACACCATCAGACAGTTTCTGCTTCTAGTCTGTATATTTTGGTCAATAGACTAGGTAACATATAGACTCGATTATAGTGTGTACATTAGATAATATAAAGAAAATATAAAATATTATAGCTCTGGTGAACAGTTCATTCAGAGACAGATTGAACTATGTGTACAGTGGCTTGTGAATAAGTAACAATATGCTGGTTTCAAAACTTTACTTTAAAACATTAAAATATTATTATTTATAAATATGTTTCTTTTTTATGAATAACTTTAATTTAGAAATGTTGTACATCATTAATGTTCAAGTTTGAATTTAAATACCTTAAATTGGAAAGGACGGTGGAAATGGAATCTGAATATTTGAACTGTTTAAGTGGGAAACTCATGTGTGAGTTTCCATGTGGGAAATGTGGGAAATGTGTGAGTTTCCATGGAAACTCACACATTTTGAAAATAGGAAAAATCTAGAAAATATTTTCTGATTAAAAAGCCACCTTATACATTATAGCAGTTTTTGATAGGAGTGAGTGCCAAATAAAAAAAAATGGGAAAAAAATCGGCTAAAAAGATATGGCACTAAACAGCTTATGACGGTTTAGCTTTTCTTCGAAGGTATAGTAGTCTTGGGAAGCAAATATATCGTTAACATTTGAGTTTTATGAACAAAAATTGTTGTCGAGTTTGGTACTTTCGTTTTAGCTAGTACACACTCGAGAATTTGGATCTGGAAGATCAGACAATAACCGGTTGTCACGGTCTTTATACCAGACAATTAGCTTCGGAAAACTACATTGTAGCTACATTTTGGAAAACTACATTGTAGCTACATTTTTATTAAATGTAGCTACAATTTATTTTAGCATTTATTTATAATAAATATATTTATTTTTATATTTATTTTAGTATATAAGCTTTATCATTTGAAAATAATCTATATCTTTAGTGTTAAAGTTTGAATGTAATTGCTTTGAAGTCGTATATATTAAATATCCAAAACCGGTTTTACGAGATAATATCTGTTACTATTTAGTAATTTTTTTGGTAACTTGAAGTTCCACTGATTTAGTGGACAACTACTATATAACCAAATTCTTACCAAACTCTAACCAAAATTTTGATATTGTTAGCCTAGCTGCATTTAATACTGCAATAAAAGTGGCATAACAACTGACATTTTTTGGCTGGAAAGAAATGGTGGCAAATTTTTTTCACTCGTTTTCATAATATCTTGCTTTTAAAAAATTTGCTTGAAAAATTTCCACTGCCACTGTAAACAAAAAATGATGGAAAATAGGGGGAAAGGGGATGGAAAACGTCACGATTCTAAGGAAATTCAGCCAGAAGCGAAAGAACTTGATTAAATTAATGGGTCATATAATGAATTATAGAAGATAAAAAAATTAAAAACTTGTTTTTTTTTTAGTATTTGTTTTAGAAAAGCAGTGAAAATTTCTAATTATAATCTTCTTAAACGAACTATTTCAAATGTTTTGTAGACTCCAAGTTATCTATTTAAGAAAATCTGTTGGTACCCTAAAAAGAGCCTTTATCATTGATTTTTGTTTTTTTTTGGGGGGGGGGACTGAAAAGGAGAAAAGGGGACTAGAGAAACGTAGTTCTGTATGTTTGGGAAAATAGATTTTCAAAAGGTTTCAAATAGAAAATGCCTAAATAAAATAAAAAATGGACTAGAAAGCATGATTTTGTCACAAGTATAAACTCTTTTTAAATTCCCAAATATTAAAATTCCGGAAGGAAGAAACAGAGAAATTGCTGGAAAAAGTATTCCGACTAGAAAAATTTTTTTATTTTTGTTGGTTAAAAATTATTATTTCACGTAGAAAAATCACAACAACTACTACTAACAACCACTGCAGAACCAAGCAACCTTGGGCAATCACAGCTGCGTTTAAAAAATTCCCTCTTTACTCCCTCTAAAGAACTTTCAACTGATTTAAACCGATTAAAAAATTCTTTAAACCGATTAAAAAATTAACCGATTAAAAAATGAACTTTAAACCGATTAAAAAATTCCCTCTTTACTCCCTCTAAAGAACTTTCAACTGATTTAAACCGATTAAAAAATTCTTTAAACCGATTCAAAAATTAACCGATTAAAAAATGAACTTTAAACCGATTAAAAAATTCCCTCTTTACTCCCTCTAAAGAACTTTCAACTTTAAAGAATAAAAGATTTTTGTTTTTGTTTATGCGTTAAATAGATAACGACTCTGAAAAGAGAAAAAGGGAAATAAGCACTTAAGTAGAGGAAAATATAGCTTTAATTACAGGGCTGCAGAACATACGTAAATTGAAGTGAGTATTCTGATCTTCCAATTTTTCTTCGACGCAAGAAAGGACGATTTGAGATAATATGTCTTGTGTCTTTAATATTAGAATGATAATTCTGTTGATTATATTAATTATACAATATTTTCAGCTTAAAAATAATGTTAAAATGGTATTTCTTTTTTCTCTCAAAAACCAAGTACAAAGAGGGAATAAAAGAACATACAAAAACCCTTGAGATGAGAAAAAAAGAAAAATTATACCCTTAAAATTACATTTATAAAAATTTATTATTATCAAGAAGGATACAAATAAGTTTTTAAACAAGTTCTTTATCTCTCCTTGCTTTCTCTCTCAGATAATGCTATTGAAAACTATTAAATAGAACAAGTTACTATTTAAAAAAAAAACATTTTCCAAAATTGCTGCACCACTGGAAGGAAAGCTTTCTAATCTCTTGAAAAATTGCTAGAAAAACTTGTTTTAGAGAAGAGCTGATATATTTTTCTGATAGAATTCTGAAAATCTAGGGAATGATTTAATATACCAACGTTGCAATGGAAAATAGAAAGAATAACTAGAACATCCACACTTCAATTTATCCAAAATTTTGTCCATATACGATATTGTCTTGAATGATTTTCGAATTGGGTGGGATTAATTACTGAACATGCTGATACTAGGCTATAGAAAAATAAAAATAAATCTTTTGCTACAGGTTTTTTTTAAGACAAATCTTTTAAGGATATAATTAAATGCAATTATTCGTGAATATAGTACATTTTTTATGCTGATAGACGTCAACACTTTATAATAAGAGAATAAGTATTGTAAATATTCAGCAACTTTTCAAATGAAAATGTATGAATACTATACTAAGGTACAAATAGACCCAACTTTGGGGGGGGGATACGATTTTTCTTAGGAAACTGTTGGCAAATTTATCTGAAATGATTTTTCAAAACATCGGAGGAGGTACCCCTATCTCCTCTTGTGAGCAGATATAATGATAAACCAAACGGATTTCAAAAAAAAAATCTTTTTTATATGAATGTAGACCTCAATATAAGGAAACGCTTCAATGATTTTTTCTGATTTGCCACATTGTCGCAATAAAGTTTTTTCAAATTGTGATATAATGTCTAGTGATACGAAATTTGTCTAATTATTATATAATGTTTAATGAAGTTTCATAATATTTATCAAATTCTGATTCACACATTCCAAAAATGTGGGGATCATCATTCTGGGGCACGAATTGCCCCAGAATGTTATATTTTAGTTTTTTTTTCGTTATAGCCAAAGTAAGGAGAATCAAATCGAAAATTTCGTACAGTTTATTGTTAAATATAAATTTATTCAAGCAAGTAACCGAAGCTATCCTTGTAAATTTTTCTCAGGAAAATATATATCATATATTTCTAAAATTTTAAAAGTGTCTACGTTTCAGAGCAACACTTTACCACTGTTATTACCGTGGCTTTTAGTATCCTTTTTCTTCTTCTTCTTCTATTTCACAGCAGGCGGGTTTTTCAGTAATACTATTTAGCCCTTTTCCTTTTGCTTCACTCTGTGGGCTACAGAGCTACTGGCTTGATTGCCTCATGATTATTAGATATTTTCAGATATCTTTCAGTAGATCCTTATCTTAGTTCAAATACTTGTCTTCATGTTCTTCCAAGCTTTTAAGACTGTAAAAAACCTTTTTGAGCCCTGGATATTCACTTTTCAAACCTTCACCGCATCCACCATCTATATCATCCATACCATCCATAGCTAGTTCTACCGAGATAAGCAAAGCTATCCACTTGATTGATTTTCGCGTTACCAAACATTGCCTGTTGACCATTCCTGGTCAAGGGGGATAGTTGGCTGTAGAAAGTGGGATAGAACCACATTCTTCGTAGTCAAAAGGGTACCAAAACCATCCGTAGACAATTAGTTCCCAAGCTGTGGGTCGCGACACACCAATGGGACGCGGATGAATATTGAGTGGGTCGTGATCGCTACAATGGTAATTTATTGGTAATGTTCAAATTCCGTAGTGGCGGGTAGTGAAACTTTTTTTTTACAAATAAGAAACAAGAATTGAATAATTTTTTATTACTTAAATAACTGCACCTGAAAGTTTTTTTCAAAGTTATTTCAATGGAAAGGACATAATCACTTAGAATATTTCTTCATTATAGTTTCAGCATCAACCTCAACTTTGCTTAATTTAATCGCAGTGAGTTTGATATATCCAATTTATTCATGTACCTAGTTCTAATGTAAACCATAGCCGAAAATCCGACCTCACATAGATATTAGCTAGTAAACAGGAAGAGGACTTTCATAGGTTTGTCAAACAGGCAATGATAGTTATCAGCAACACTGCCATTGTCAATGGATCCTTTCCACAGCATAAGCTGCTTGATGAATGCCGAATGTTATTGTGAACTGCGAAAATGTTTGATCCGTTTGAACCTTACAAATAGAAATTAAGTTAATTTTATTTTTTCCGCACGTAGCAAGAGCACTGTCAGTGCATATACTGACACAGCTCTTCCACTGTAAGGTTTTTTTTCTTTATATGGGAATCAATTGCGTTGAAAATAGCCTCAGCAGTTCTATGACTTATTGGCTTGCAGAACAAGATATCTTAATGTACGACGTTCTTCCCTATGTAACGCACAGAAACAAACAGTTAAGATAGGCCTTTTATGTTGGTAGGCTCATCTAGCAGTAGAGTTTACTATTTACTATCTCTATGCTCTAAGGCAACAAAAAGGTGGGTCCCAAGATTAGAAATTTTTGTTAGATGGGTCGGAGCCCAGTCAGCTTTGGGAATCACTGCACAATTCTTCTGCAAAATACCTTAGCGAATCCTTCTCTGCTCACTGAACTGTCCACGTTTCAGAACCATGTTTAACCATTGTCATCTCTGTAGCTTCCATTATTCTTATCCTGTTTTGCAGGCTTATTTTCCTATTCTTCCAAACTTTCTTAACTGTGAAAAAAACTTGGGCCTTGACTATTCTACTTTTAACATCTTCACTGCATTCACCATCTTTACAAATGATACTGCCCAGGTAAATGAAGCTATCCGCTTGATTGATGTTCTTGTTACCGAAGATCACCTCTTCACAATAAATTTCTGCCTAGTCTAAGCAACTTGGTCTTCTTAACATGGGTTCCCAAACGTAAGACTGTCAACCTTATTGTTATTGAAATTCGAAGACTAGAAGGCTTTTCAGAAGATCGTGAGGAATATAGGAGTGCTTCTATTGAATCAAGGGTTAAGCTGTGTCGCGTTCTATTCTCGTTTATATAGATGATTTCGATGGACTGTGTCCTAAGAAAAAACGACAAAGGATACGGAATAGCCTGGAATTAAAAGGCAGATATCACTTCCTACCATTGGATTATGCTGATGATTTTGAGTGTCCTAGATAAAAATGTTAGGAAAATAAATGATTTTTTGATGCTTTTGAGTGCTCAAGACACAAGAATCTGTTTGAAAATTAATGTTAAGAAGTTTAAGTCTCCTAGACTAAGAATAAATGAAGTGAAAAAGTCAGGGCGCTTCAGAAAATTTTCCAGGGGGGTGAGCAGACGCCAAAATAGCAGTGGTGGTTGGGTGATAGTTTAGGGGGCTTAGGGCACCAAACTACGACTTTACCCCGAAGAGGACGAATTTGCAATCAATTTAAAATCCAGAGAAGCTATTTGAATTAGAAGTATCAATAAATGTATCTTAGGCTTCCCAGTTGCAAAAAAAGTAATGCCACACGGTGGCAGTACTGGATTCAACCAAGTTGATTCGCTTTATTTGTAATGAGATTAGGCTACGTGTGGTGATCTGTAATTGCGTATCAGTTATAATGAAGGGGGATGAGTTATTGTTCAGGTGGGGTAGGATAGAATTCTACAAACGTGCATTTTAATGAACAAACTACTTACTCTTCCTGAAACTTCAGATAACTGTTTAAAGAGGTAAGGGGAAGTAGAAATTAATTAAAACGTTTCTCCATACAGCTAAGATGTTACATTCCCATATCTAAAAGCACGTAGGTGGAGAAGGCAAGGCAGGTCATCATCAGCCCCACCAGAAAATTTCTTTTGGGTGGCAAATACTGCTAGTAACTTGGTTTACAGCAATTTTAAATGGTAATTTTTTTCTTTTGGTATTTATATGAAGTATGTCAATGTATTTAAACAAATGTATGTAATGTATTTATCGATAAGAAAGTACTATTGAATATATCGTGGTGGCTTCATCTATGTAGAAGATCAAAAGCGTCACAGAACGTTCCTCCTTCCAAATAATAATACTTCTTTTCATCGTTCCGGAATTCTTTAGTAGTAATATTAACAAGGACTTTTCATCAAAACTAGTATTCATCACCAATTTTTTTAGCATATTCAAATTTTATCCAGAATGGAAATTGCAAATTTAAACGTAGAACGGTACTAATCAACGTACAATTATTGATTTACACATTTTAAAAGCAATTGACTAGGGATTTAAGGGACCGGTACCTCAAATTGTATCTTGGTTAGGCCTGGGTATGATTTGGAAAACAATCAGAAGCTAAATAAAAAAAAACGAGCTTTTCAACTGAAAGGAAGGAACAGATTTGAAACCTATTTGAACAGATTATTCTTTGTATGAAGGGGGCTGTCTCCTCCGTAGCTCCCTACACTTTACTATGAAGCTTGGCTTATTTCCAAATTTTAAAGAAAATACGCAATTGGAGAATAAAGATTTTTCAAAGCACTAAAAAACTTTTGTTTAATGAACAAAGTGCAGAGAAGGGGGCAGTCCCCCTTATGTACAGAGTATTTTATATTTATTTTAAGTTTTAAACTTGCTCCATATTTTAGTTGAAAAACCTTTTCTATTTGTTTAATTACATTTCATGAAACTGTAAAGTTTTATGAATACAATACTTTCGGTAGCGCAGAAAAAAACACTATCAATATTTCAATGATCTCTATTTGGATTTTGAAGGATAATCAAACAGTTCGGGGTAATGAACTGTAAGTAAGGAGCGACCCGGCTCAATATTAGCCGAAACTCTGAAAAACAAAATTTTGATAACAATAGAGATATCAAAAGAATTGGCTTATTATGCTGATTCCAAATATATAAATTTCATTAAGTTTATAGTCTCACCATTCAAAAGCTACGAGCCTAAGAAAATTTGTCTTATTTTCGAATAAAGCGGGACTGATCCCCTTGAAGTCATAGAATTTTAATCAAAAACACATCACCATATTCAGCATATCAAAGAACCCTGCTGTAGAGGTTTCATGCTCATATCTGCAAAAATGTGGAATTTTGTTATTTTTGCCAGAAGAAAGATCATGGATGCGTGTTTATTTTTTTCCATTTTTTTTCCATGGCTGATCGTACTGATCAAGTGGGCCTAGAACATCTGGAGATGGCTCATTCTAGATCTAGTGTCCTTTTTAAGTGACCAAAAAATTAGAGGGTAGCTAGGCCTCCTCCCACGCCACTTTTGTCCCAAAATCGTCAGATCAAAACTTTGAGATAGCTTTTTTGTTCAGCATAGTTGAAAGGCCCAATAACTATGTCATTGGATATAAAATGACACCCTAAAGCCCCCGGGGAAAGGATTTTAAGTTATAAAGTTTGCCCCTATTTTATTTTTTATTGGGAAGCATACATATACTTTTCGGGTGGGACGGGAGGACGAATTTTCTGGTGGGAGAATTTTCCATGGAGAGGGAAGTTTCCAGGGGGTGAAATTTTCAGGAGAAATTTTACACTGGGTGAATTTGCCAGAATTCCTATACGAAATTTCTTTATATGTCTTGCTTTCTCTTTCCTGATTCAATTTTACGTGTGGAAATGTTAAGGGTATTGTCCGGGGTAAATTTTTTCCAGAATTGAATTGTCCAGAGGATATTTCTATGGGGCGGGGGATTTTTCCGTGGAGGTGGAGCCAGGTATCCTGGCAAAATTTAAAAAACGATCAGAAATTAAACAAAACAACAAGTTTCTTCAACTGAAAGTAAGGAGCAATATTAAAACTTTAAACAAACAGAAATTATTACGTATATGAGGGGGGCTGCCCCTCCTCCACGCTTTACTCTTTACGATAAAGTTTAAATTTCCCCCGAATTCTTTAAAAACAACTGCTGAAACGCAAGGGTCGTTTAACTAGAATAATAATAACTTATTTTTAAAGTGCCGAAAAACTGTAGCATAAAGAGCTAAGTGTTGAGGGGGGGGGGGGAATCCTCTCATATACTTAATAATTTCTTTTCGTTTTAATTTTTAATGTTCCTCCTTATTTTCAGTTGAAAAGACGGTTTTTTCTTTATTTCATGAAGCTTAGAGATTAACATTCTTCTAAAGGCATTGGAAAGAGTATATCAATTAAAGTAAAAGTAGATAAAAACGAAAAAAGCAAGTAATTACAAAAAAATACACAAAACAATAGCCTACTTACAAAAACAAAGATATAAACTCCCAGCATTCAGTTCCGTTGAGCAATGCTGAAGCGTTGGACGGATATTTTTTAATAATATCAACAGTTCTGAACTTGATTATCAAACACCAAAATACTTAATGCCTTTAGACTTAGTGTTTATGAAAATTAACGCATTATCAAAATAGTTGGTTCAAATTAAAAAAATAAAACTAAGATTAATAAAATTAGTTGAAAATTTTAAGTCTATATTTTTAATTCAATTTGGAATATCGAAAACCAATATATTCGACAGCATAAAGAAATTTCATAACTGTAAACATATGTCTTTTTCAAAGCGAAAAATAGATAAAGACAATCACTCCTGGAAAAAAATGATAATAAAACACAAAAAACGTGTCCGTTCCGTTTAGGAGGAAAATACAGAAATTCTTAGCACGAACCTTTCTGATTATAGTGGCTTCATATATCAGCTCATGGGTACTCTTGCAATCCAAGCAAAAGTTGACTGCATATTTTTACCACAATTGCCCCTTATTCAGTTGTTTTCCTTGTGTTTTCTATAATTATAGGAACTTTCTTGTGTAGTAATAACTGCAGTAATTACTAATAAGCAAACTTATATTTAGGATCACCATAAAAAACTGATTCTTTGATTGAATGTTATCAATAGTTAGGCTCTTATGCTTTCGTTATTGACACGAATCGTTATCTACTTACCATTCATTACTATGAAGAATTTGTATTTTTTGTTGCTCCAATCAAATCATATAGAAAAAAAATGTTTGTGGAAAACTCGTTAAAAAAAATTTGTTACTTATAAGAAAATATACGTTAATGTCAAGAAATACTTGCTACTTCTAACAGGAAACTTGTTAGCATAAACAGAAAATTGTTAATTCTAAAAGAAGTTTGTTATCTTTGACGGAAAACTTGTTGCTATTAAAAAAAATTGTTACTATTAAGAAAAACCTGTTACTCCCAAGAGAAATTTGATAGTATTAAGTAAAACTTTGTTCGTATTAAGGGAAAAGTTGTTACTTCTAAGAAAAATTTGTCAGTGTTAAGAAAAACTTCCTACTTCTAACAGAAAGCTTGTTAGAATAAACAGAAAATTGTTACTTCTAAGAGAAACTTGTTATCTTTGACAGAAAACCTGCTGCTAACCGAAAAAAATGTTAGTATTAAGAAAAACTTATTAATTCCAAGAGAAATTTGATATTATTAAGTAAAACTTTGTTAGTATTAGGGAAAAGTTGTTACTTCTAAGAAATGTTTTTTAGCGTTAAGAAAAACTTATTACTTCTGAGAGAAAACTTGTTAGCATAAACATAAAATTGTTACTTCTAAGATAAATTTGTTATCTTTGACGGAAAACTTGATGCTATTAGAAAAAAATGTTACTGTTTATAAAAAGCTGTTACTTCCATAAGACATTTGATAGTATCAAATAAATCTTTGTTAGTAATACGGAAAAATTTGTTACTTCTAAGAAAAAATTGTTAGTGTTAAAAAAACTTGCTACTTCTAAGAGAAAACTTGTTAGCATAAGCAGACAATTGTTACTTCTAAGAGAAATTCGTTATCTTTGACGGAAAGCTTGCTGGTATTAGAATAAATTTGTTACTATTAAGAAAAAACCTGTTACTTCCAAGAGAAATTTGATAGTATTGAGTAAAATCATAGTTAGTATTAAGACAAAACTTGTTGCTTCTAAGGAAATCAAGTCCCGTTATTCAAAAGAAAAAATATTGTGTCAGTTTAGATTCATAAGCTTATTTTTGGATTGAAAAGGTCGAAAATCTACTAAGGGTGGTGAGGGGGTGTGTCATATGGGTGGCTGGCGTGTAATGGCATAGTGGTGTGGGAGTGGTTTGAAGATTATCGTGATGGGCTTGCCTCGTCAAAAACTTGAATCATTGGGTCGAATGTATACTTTTTAACGAGGAATGTCAGAAAAATATCTTAGGAATAGTGATGTGATGTCAGAGGGGTGCCGCAGAGTAATAATATTGTGGCACAGTGCTTAGAATTGCTTGGAGTGTCACATTCTGATAGTGAAATTCATGACAGGCATGTAATGTAGTGGTGGCGGGGTGTCTTTGGAGGTTATTATCAAAGGCTAAGCTTGCGAAAAATACTTAAATCAATGGATATAAAACATAATTTTTAACAAGAAATTTTTGAAAAATGTCTTAAGAATAATGATAAGATGTCAGAGGCTGCCGCAGAGCATAGGGCTGGGAATCGTTGGAAAATAAAAGCAATAGAAAATATATCCATTGAAGGTGTTCAAACGCTAGAAGACGCTTAAAATGATGATGCCGAGTGTTACAAGGTGCCGCAGAGCTGTAACAGTGTGGTATTGTGGCGTGAATTACTTGGAGTATGACGTTCTGGTAATGAAATGCCGAGTTCCACTGTTCAGTGCCACGTGGATGGTAGGGGGGAGGCGTATAATGTCGCGGTGGCGGGGTGTCTTTTTTAGATTATTATGAAAGTTCAGGCTCGCAAAAAACTCAAATCAATGGAATGCAATCATAATTTTTTGCACGAAATGTCTGAAAAATATCTTAGGAATAACAATGAGATGTCAGAGGTTGCCGCAGAAAAGTATAAGTGTGGCACAGGGATGGGAATCGTCGGAAAATAATAGCAATAGAAAGTATATCCATTGAAGGGGTTCAAAAGCTAGAAGACGCTTACAATGAAGATGACGGGTGTCGCAAGGTGTCGTAAAATAGTAAGAGTGTGGTACTGTGACATGAATTGCTTGGAGTAATGAAATTTTAACTTCCGTTGTTCGATGCCACGCGGATGGTAGAGGGGCAGGTGTGTAATGTCACGGTGGCGGGGTCTCTTTTGCGAAAAACTCGAATCTGTGGATGGAAAGCATAATCTTTAACAAGAAATGTCCGAAAATGTCTTTGGGTATGATGAGAAAATATTATTCAAATGCGCGTATTGTCATGGTGGTGTGAAATATTCATAGTCTTGGCTCAAAAAACTCTGTATTTTCGTTAAGGGCTCTCGGAAATACCGGGAAAAAAGGTTCTTTTAGCTAGATCTGTAACTTATAATTGATTTTAAGTCTAATTCCTGGCATTTTCAATATGCCGAATCGAAGTCCGACTCCATTTAGCAGAAAAAAGATTTACTAAAATCTCTCTTTCGACTAGTTAAGACTAAGTCTTGCAAAGCGGTGGACCATTTTCTAAAAAAAACATAACAGCAATCCCGCTTCCCCTGGAATTACCTGCTAGGAGCCATACCTTTCATCTATTCATACATGTTTTGTTTTTGTTTCTTTTCCATTTTCATGTTTTTCACATTTTGTCTTTTTGTTTGTCGTGCTTGTAACCTGATGTCTCATTGTTTTATTATTGTTATAAATATGTTTTTATTAGTGGAATTTTTTTTTACAATAAGCGTAATCCTTTAGATATGATGTTTAACACGCGTCTCTAATAACCAGGTGTTTACAAATTTTAAGCATCCCTTCTTTCTTTTATCGCTAAACATACATTAAGAACAATAATGTCTGAAAATAGATGTTTTCTGTCTTCATGCCAATTGTCGCAGGTGCACGAAACATGACATTCTAGCGTGTGCGAAAAAATGGAGCTCTGCTTGCGTGTAATAGGTTATTCTTATAATTTAGTTCTCGATACAGATTTTTTTAAAATAACTTGTTGGTCTTGATGCTTCAGGTGCTGTTCTATTGGAAGGAAATTGATCTTTTGAGTCCTAGCGAGGACAAACAACTAAAGAAAAAAAACGTTTCGAATGCTTCGACGAAAAATATAATCCCAAAAAGTATTATGTGAAAGTGATGTGTGCACTGTCATTATATAAGGTACATGCTCATATTACGTAAGACGTGCGCCGTCCTTACATAAGATATGTGAACCTTCATTGCGCAAGTTGTGTGCCGTCGTTAACGTACAAGCGGGGATTTCCCATGGATCCTGTCACAAGGTTACATAAAATTTCGTCATGCATATTACAGCTGACCATTTAAATCGGGAGTGTGCTGTGTCACGTCATGGCGTCTAGGGGTGTGTCTCGTCGGAATCTCGCTAGATGTGTTCCCTTTAATAGAACATCTGGAAACAGGGACATGTTGCGGGAATCTTGTCAGCTCGAAACAGGGCTCTTATGGGAATCTTGCCAGGGATGTCGTGACGTAACAGGGCATGACTTTAAATCCTATGGGAAAAGAGAGTGCATGCCTTTAAAATCCTATGCTATTTTCCTATGGACCTATTTAAAGCGCGAGGGTGTGTCACCAGCTGTGTCCCCTTTAATTGAACACCTGGAACCGTATTGCACAGGTGCAAGGGGTTAATAGCTCCACTTATAATTCCCTATTATTGCTACGTGTGTATTATACTGGTCACACTCCGATTAATCATATGAAAAATACTGAAACACCTGGAATCCCGGGAATCTTGCCAGGGCATATTGTCGGGACCTTGCCAGGGTTGTCGTGACGTCATAGGGCTGTCGTGAAAATAGGGCCTTCTCGGAATCCTATGTTAATCTGCTAAGGACCTTCCAGAAACCTTTCTATGGGCCTTCCAGAAACCAGGGGCTTCTAGAAATCCTATGCTGTTTTTCTATGGGTGCCTTTAACATCTTATGCTATTTTCTTAGGGATGCCTTTAAAATCCTATGCTATTTCCTATGGGGGCTTTTAAAATCTTATCGTATATGGGACCTCTATTTATAGAGGGACCAACTGGGACATCTTCCAGGGAAAACAATAGACTCGTAAATGGAGGCATCTATTTATAGAGGGAGGATAATACAAGAAAACAATAGATGTTCCAAAAGTTCCTACAAATCGTCACAAAATGGCGGTTGCTAGAGGAAATATTGGAACAGCATTACGCAAGTGCGAGGGTTTAATAGCTCCATTTCCCTTGTTAATTCCTTATTTTTGCTACTTGTTAAATGTCCGACCACAATCCGATTAATCATATGGAAATACTGAAAAAATATTGCGTCACCTGAAAAATAGAGCCTTGTGACGTAAGAAGGCATGCTGTAGAAACAGGGCATGTTGTAGAAATCCCATGTTAATCTGCTATGGGTGTTGTAGAAGTGACTATGGGGATACTACTCACCTTCTTAAGCTGTTTGGTTCCCTATGATTTTACCTTATTTTTTGCTTATTTAACTCCCCATCCCAAGTTTTTTTCTTATTATTTTGGGGCACCGTTAATTAGCAAGAACATCATAAATACATATGGAGGTCTTTTCCATTAAAATCTGATTCCAATTTCTCCTAATTTATACAATGTACATGGCTGCGTAAGTTTACACATAGCTAATTACTACTACTACTACCACTACTACAAATACTATTACTACTACTAATATTACTACTGCTACTAGTATTAAAAAGTCATTGCAACACCAACCCGCTTTAGGCCAACGCAGCTGCGTACGCTCCACCTCCACCCCAATCTATTCAAAGCCACCCTCTTTACACCGTCCTAAGATTTCATTTTCACTGTTCTAGGTGCTTTGCAACCTTCAAAAGTTCCATTTCACTAGTGTTGTAATAAAAGACACTCAATTCATCTACATCCACAGACTTTAGGAAAATTACCTTCACGATAAACACCATGTTTTCCCTGCACGCTCTTAAATGTTCCTTGTACTGTTGTCGAAAACATTCAATTAATTTATAGTGTCGAAGTTTAGGAGAATCTTACCTTCGTATTAAACAGCTGGTTTCCCTGCACGTTCTCTACGAGAAAGTCTATCATAATAACTTATATAAACAGAAATTACACTCAACCCTTCTGAACTCCTGAATCTATCTTGAACCAGTAACCAGTCTCTGTTTCTACCTTATCTGCAGTTATATTATCTCCATATATAGAATTAATCACTTCAGTGCAATAAGAATTTCCGAAAAACGGCTAAATGGTCTGGTAATAGCATACGTACACAAACAAATTAGGGTTACTGGGGATTAAGTACCCAATAAAATGTCTAAAAAGTCGTGAAGACTCAACAAATCTGTGTAAATTAAAATATACATTTGGAAAAAACAACTCTAGCTGTCAACCCACAGCACAGTAGAGAGAATATACAGTATCGACAAAGTATATATTCTCCGTTGAAAAAAGGGAAACACTTTTAATACTGCACAAGATTCATACTCCACCTTCGCGCACGCAAGATACCGATGAACACATTACGAGAAGCCTATGCAAGAACCTGTTTTTTGTCCGACCACTAGCAACTGAACTAAGGTTGTGACGTATTTGCTCAGAGCAAGTATGCATGGTATGAAATGTGTATCATTATTTGGAAAAAGGAGACGCTACAGTATACAGTGACCTACAGCCTCTTTTACCCAACAACTGCCACTTCCTCCTAATTTATTGCATATTTAATATCTATACAAACTGCAAATTCCCTCAATATAGTGCACATCCCTCATGACACGTCAGTTGAACAAAAGCCATATGCCCACTTGCAAAAGATCCAGGTGGGTTGTTTCTGCCCACGCTAAAAATAGATAATCCTAATATATAGAACTAATCACTTAAGTGCATTATATCTGGGATGAATGCAAGCAATAACACTTGTGAATTTACTGAGCCCATTGAAGAATGTCTTTCTCTTAGAACGTAGATCAGGGCCAGATTAAGGTGCCCCAACATTAGGAGAAGTAACTCACGGAAATATAGGGGAGGGCAAGGAATTTTTTTTTAATGAGAATACAAATACCAAAAAAACATGTTTCTTATAATCCAAGGAACGTAGCTTACCCTCAAGGGCGATTCCCCCTTGATTTGTACTCGTGCTCAACATAAGTGCTAGCCTATATTTATGCTAGTCTTGTCTACATATGAAAATTAAGAAGTAAGAAATATATTTTCTCTTAATACAGTCGAGGCAAGCCACAGTAAATTGAGACGAGGCAATTATCAGATGCGAGTCAAACCAGATGCTAATAAATAGATGTAAGTGTTAGAAAATATTGTGCATAAGCCTAGCTGAATTATTTTATTTTTTTTTTTGGTTCTTTGAGCGTCGTATAATAAATTTTTATCAACAGTTGCCATACATATTGAATTAAAATAGAAAAAGAGTCAGACTCAGTCTTGCCAGCCCCTAGTGATTTATCACTATTTCTAGTGATTTTTTATATTGCCTAAAAGACTAGATTATTGAAGACTAGATAACATAAATCACTAGATTATTGAAGAAAATCAATAAAAATCACTAAAAAATTACTAAAATCTAGTGATTTTTTCAACGTGCGGCAACCCTGGTCAGACTTCTACTACTCGTGTGGGATGGCGTACTTGCGAGAGTAGGATACACTGATGACAGGAATTTCCTTGTCGCTGCCCTAGATGCCTCTGGGGGTAATAGAGGTTTTACCATTTGAGACAAGGTGTCCGTAAGAAGTAGATTATGGAACTTAAAGATTAAAACAATCAGACATTACTATGAATGAAGAAATAAAATAAAATAAAAAATAAAAACTAGGAAGCCAAACTTGAAGTACAAAGCACATCAAAATAAAAACATTATTTTACCCCTTTCATCTATCTTTGAAATGAAAGTCACAATTAACAAAGATTTTTCTTATGGTTGTTTCAAAAATATAAAGTTTTAAGGCAGTTACACAATTCTCTTTGTTATCACGCTGATCCGTGAAAAAAACTAAGCCAAAAAAAATAGTTAAACTTCCCTCTTAAAAATTCAAACACTAACAATCTGTTGATTCAAGCTATGTCTTTTCAAGCTGTCCGGTGCCAAATGTTTTTAACTCATTTCTCGCACACTTTTCTTTTTTTCAACTTTGGTGGCTGCTACTATCAAAACTACATATGAAGATGTTTTTCATCAAAATTTGAATTACCAATCATGCTAATTTTTTAAAGACAAATATGGTTGTTTAAGCTGGTTCCATTGTAACTGAACCACCGTGTAACTGAACCCCAAGCAACTGAACCCTTGTAACTGAACCACCGTGCAACTGAACCACCGTGCAACTGAATCACCGTGCAACTCAACCACCGTACAACTGAACCACCGTGCAATTGATCCACCATGCAACTGAACCCCCGTGCAACTGAACCCTCGTGCTACTGAACCCTCACGCAAATGAACCCCCTTTAACTGAACCCTCGTGCAACTCAACCTCCGTGCAACTCGACCCCATTTAACTAAACCCCCATGTAAATGAACCACCCTGTAACTGAAACCCCCGTGCAACTGAACCACCGTACAACTGAACGACCGTGCAGCTGAACCACAGTGCAACTGAACCACCGTGCAACTGAACAAACGTGCAACTGGACCCTCGTGTAACTGAACCCTCGTGCAACTCAACCACCGCACTTACATTAGGTAAAACACAAGTTAGAATCTTTACATGTTCAACCTTGTTGGAATTGTTTGCTTTTTTAAGTCTTTATGTAAATTACAGTCAATATGATTTATAAAAAGGCTCTGTTTTGTTGTCACAAAAACAAAGAAAATCGGACGTCATAAACTCTTAAATCCAGGTTTATTTCTCTTTTTTATGTCTGTTAATGGGGGTTCCTTCACCCTGTCACTTTCTACGGGTCGAAGCGTTTACCCCCTCCCCCGTGGAAAATTTTCCCTTCTCCACCCATGGAAACCCCATCACCCGGAAAATACCCCCCTTGCGGAAATTATGGTTTTCAAAATTAATAAATCTTCTTTGAGTTGTGCTATTTTTTAGTTTAATTGAGAAGTTCTAAGGGAAGTGGAAAAGTGGAATTTATGTGTAAATCTTGCCCCCCCCTCCGTGCAAATACTTTCTTCTCATGAAAGATCTTCAAGCAAACCCCCACACAAAAAATTTCCGTATGTTTCGCAATGACAAATACTATCTGTAAGAATAGACAAATAAAAAAACCTTAAAAAGGAACTGAAACTTCTGCAATGGGGTTATCTGATGATGCCTCAAAGCGTGCATTTTGATGCCAAAACATCTCAGCTCTAATTGGGCCTTCAAATAAATACAGAATCGGCTCTAAGGGAGAGACGACAGGAGGATGGAGGTACAAATTGTTTGATAATCACCAGGCATTTCTAGTCTTTTTTTATAAGACGAAAGTGATTGGAGACTAACCAACCACAAGAAGGATTTTTTTTCTTAGGGGGGGAGATTTTCCACGGGTAGGTATTTTCTGGGAGGGTGTATTTTCCGTGAGGTTTTATTTTCAGTGGGGTATTTTCCTTAAGGGATGTTTTTTGCGGGGGGGGGGGGTAAACGGTGGCTCTCACCGTCTAAATACTGTAATTTTTTTTACCACTTTCCTTATTTTGTTGTTTTCATTTTGTGGTATTTTCTACGCTCGTAGTGGTTTATCGTTTGGTTTGAAAAAGGTTAATTACCTGCTTCGTATTAAACCAAGGACTAGTATAAATAAATTCTTACAATAATTCAAACCCAAAATGCTAATAAATTACGGTACTGTTTCGCTTAATTGTACACAACAGCTATAGACAGTTGAATGGATGCCGTGATGGAGACCAATAAGCAGGTAATTGTTATCTAAATTAATTTAAAAAAAACTTTCTGAAAAATAACTTTTTCAAAGAAAAGTAAAGGCCATTTTAAACTTAAGCTCAGCAGATACAAGTACATTTTGAAATTCAAACTCAAAACGACAAGAAACTGCTATTGACTACTACATGGAATCCAAAGCGAGCAGAAATTCAATAAAAAGTCATAGCAAAAAAACAATCAGCAAGTTACAATATAAATTAATAAATAAATCTTAAAGTGGTTATTGCTTAGATTGAATATGAAAATTTATCTTAAAACGAAAAAGAAAATATTTTCATATTGAAGCATCAATGAAACTTGAAGCGAATAGAAATTAAATGAACAATCAATGCAAACAAACATACAATAGATATTAATTTAAATTAATAAATAAATCCTAAAACAAGTGAAACTGCAATTGAATGCGCAAATCAAGATTGAAACGAAAAAAAATCACTGCAAACAAGAGTTTGGGTATAACCTCCTTCTCTCATTGTAAATGTCTAAAACCTAATGCGTCTTTGCACTTTACTGAAAACCAATTTTACGACAAATATTTTCTTTTGTACTTAATATTGAAAATAAACACCAAAATCATAGTAACATTTTGAACTGATGAGCTTTTAGCAATTAATATCATTATACATCAAATATTTAGTTTAATTTAGTAGCTCTTTTTAAAGTTATTCAAAACGGATATAGTTTCACTACAAACAAGTGTTTGGATACTGCCTCCTTTCTTAACAGTAAATAAAAACCAAAACCCAACTGCGTCATTGGCACTTAACTGAAAAGGAATTATATCACAAATATTTTCTTTTCCAGTTCTTACAGCATTGAAAATAAAAATAAAATTACAGTGAAATAAATTCTTGAACTGATGAATCTTTCAACAATTAATATCATTATGCATCAAATATTCAATTTGCTGTTGTTTATACTTTCCAAGACTATTCAAAACGCATATAATTTTCAGTAAAGGGCCAATGACGCACTAGGTTTTAGAATTTTACAGTGAGAGAACGTGGTCATACCCAAACTCTTGTTTGTGGTAAATTTTGTTCTTTTCAAGCTTGATTTGTATATTCAATTCAAATTTCACTCGTTTTAAGATTTATTTAATAATTTACATTAATATCTATTGTATGTTTGTTTGCATTGATTGTTTATTTTTAATTTCTGTTTATTTTAAGTTTCGTTTATACTTAAATCGGAAAATATTTTTTTTCGTTTTAAGCTTGGTATTAATATTCAATCTAAGCATTGCTTGCTTTAAGATCTATTTACTGGTTGATTTTATTGCTTGCTATATGTTTTTGCTATGATTGTTTATTTAATTTCTGTTCATTTTGGGTTTCATTTATTCTTTAATAGTAATTTCTGGTCGTTTTGGGTTTGAATTTTAAAAGGAATTTGTATCTGCTGATCTTAAGTTTAGATTGGCCTTTAATTTCTTTGAAAAATTTATTTTTCGGAAAGTTTTTTTTTAATTAATTTTTGTTCGTTTTTTATTGCAAAAAATTTCAAGTTTTTAAAAATCGTTACTTCAAAATCAAACTTAAAACAAAAATATCAAATATTCATCAAAGTATCAAAACTGGTATCAAAGTAACGATATCAAAGTGAAAAAATGGGTTTGTGGCAACCTCGGAGTTTTTATTATCTGATGTTTGAACTATTTTTAACAAAATGGCTATCTCAAAATTTTTATCGGATAGGTTTGGGAAAAAAGGGCGTGGGGGTTTCTAATTAACCGTTAGTCTCTTTTGACTCTTTAAAAGTGAACTAGAACTTTCTATTTTCAATCAAATGAGCCCTCTCTGAAGTTTATACGAGTATCCCTTCTATAAAAACCATATATATCCCCACACTTACAACGCCTGTCGCTGGGCCCTGGGGGGTTGTGTCGACCCTGGAGTTTTAATAACTTTTGACCCTTAAAAAGGGCACTAGCACTCTTGATTTCCAATTCGAATTAGCTCCCTTTGAAGTTTCTACGACGACCCCTTCCATATGAAGTGCTTCTGGGGAAAAAATATTAATAAAACATTGAACCCATAGCATGTGACATTTACTATAGGCAACGCTATAGCGTTGCCTCTGATATTTAGGATATCACAGTACATGCTAATGAGCTGGAACCCACGCAAGAAGTGAAGTTTGGTTAATGCTAATGAAATAAAACAAAATAGGATGAAAATATAATAGTTTAGACACAAATTTCGGCTGTATATTGCATATTAGAGATGGGGGGTCAAGCATAGCTTATATTAAATACGCAACCTAACCTAGGTACCTTTCCCCCCCTAAACCCCCCCAAAAAAACAAAAGTTTGAATATTGTAAACGCAGTGACAGACCACAATCTGCAATCCAATTCTCTATTGAAAGAAACCCGTTTGACTAATTTCTTAAGCATCTTCCCTGTGTAATATATCGCGTGGGTTCAGCTAATTGACAAGTACCGACATTGCTTATATGCCCTTTCGAAAACTTGCGTGCAAATAATATTTTTTTTAATTAAAACATCCTCTAAACGTTCATTAAAAGTTTCACTTTAATACTCTTAGCGTTATTAGCTACAGTAATCGTAGTAGTAATATTAGTAGCATGTACATGGAGCCTCCTGGCTAGTTTGAAGTCCCCCACCCACAACTTATCCTGAAAGGTCTAGCTTATTAATGGAAGCCATTCTTGGGATATTTCTGTGTAACCGTTTTGAGAATGTGCATCATCATAGTCAATTTGATTCAGTTCAATATCTGCCGAAATATTCCTTGACAGCTTCACCTTAATACCCTTAGCTTGCGTATTAGCAGTAGTAGAATTAGTAGCAGTATGCACATAGCACCTTTTATTTTCTTAAACACACCAAACTGTCCTTAGGATATTTCTGATGCGCCCTTTGGCAACCTGTATACAGATGGCGTGATGTGGTTCAGTTCACCTTCTACCCACAATATTCCCTGAAAATTCCACCTTTACACCGTTCATTACCGTAAGGTACAGCTGTAATGGTAGTCCCAGTAATAGTCTTAGTAGTAGTATTTATAGTAATAGCACTAATGCTAGTAGCAGCAATAGTAGTATTATCATATTGCCTTTTGGCCAGTTGAAGATTCCTCTGATCAAGTTCTAGAAGTTTCAACTTAATACGATTAGCTGTTGCTATCACATTGACGACATTTTCTTTTAATAACCTATATGGCCATGTAGTGGCTTAATTGTCATACTAATACTTTTAGCTTACAAGGGGTTGCAATAGAAGTAGCAGTCGAACTACTAGTAGTAGTAGTTGTCGTAGTAGCAGTAGTAGTAAATGTAATTAAAATAGTAATAGCATTAGCAGTAGCGTGCACAGGGCCGGATTTAAAGATTTGACATTTAAGAACCAAGCGTTTTTGCTGCTCCGTTTTTGCAAGATTTTTGGGGTTATTCCGAAAAATTCGGGGCTCATAGAAGCAATTAACAGAACAGAACTGATGAGCGAAAAGTGATGAAAGAGGGGGGTAATATCGAACTCTCAGCTACCATTCTTGGGAAACATCTGACAGTTCATAAGTGACCATGGAATTCCTGTGTTGTTTTAAAGTCACTTTTCTGTGAATAGGCAGCGTGGCGGCAGAGTGCACCTGGCGACGATAAATCACATCAGTCAAGTTTTCGTCAGCAAAAAATTACTCAGTGATAATTTATTGTTCCCCCTGGCATTATAAGCACCTAGGTCCGGGCCTAGGGATCTAGTAGTAAATCCAGGCCTGAGCGTGCACATATTTCCTTTTGGTGAATTGACTTTCCCTTTAAGCACTCTCTAAAAGCTTCAACTTAATACAGAAATCTCTTTTTGAGATACGCCATTTTGAAAATCTGCATGCACATAGTGTCTTTTGATTTATTCAAGTTCCACCTCAAATACCCCATTCTGTCAAATTTTCAACTTGATTAGCGTAGCCATAATAGTGCTAGTTTAATAGTAGCAGAGGTCGTAGTAGGAGCAGTAGTAGTAATAATAGTGTAACCCGTAGGCTAACCTAACTTAACCTAACCTAACTTGATCTAGCCTAACCTAACCATACTCGCCGGAAAATCCCCCCATGTAGACTTTGTACCATGCTTTAGTTAGGTTAGGTTAGCTTATCATGAGCGCTCATGATAAGTTAACCTAACCTAACTTAAACATGGAGAAATGTTTACTAGCTAACCTAACCTAACCTAACTTAGCTAACCTAACCTAACTTAGCTAACCTAACCTAATCAAACACCAGCCCAGACATGTAAACAAATATATTCAGACATAGAAACGAAAAATATTATTTCTAAGAGAAATTTGTGTGTGTTCAGTAAAAGTATGTTAGTATTATGGTAAAATGTTGTTATTTTGATGAGAAGGTTTGTTAGTGTTAAGCAAAACTTGCTATTTCTGACAGAAAAGTTGTTATCACAATAAAAAAATTTTGCTTTTACGAAAACATTTTGGTATCTTTAGTAGAAAAACTTTCTAGTTCGGACGAAAAAGTGTTATCACTGATAAAAAATATTATTTCTAAGAGACAGTTGTGTGTGTTCAGTATAAGTATGATTGTATTAATGTTAAATATCATTACTTTGATGAATATGTTTGTTAGTGTTAAGCAAAACTTGCTAATTCTGAACGAAGAGTTGCTATCAAAATCAAAAAATGTTACTTCTACGAAGAAATTTGGTATCTTAGATACAAAACTTGCTAGTTCAAACACAAAAAGTGTTATCACTGACGAAAAATATAATTTCTAAGATGATTATTTTAATTGTGTGTGTTTCAGTAAAAGTATGTTAGTATTAAGGTAAAATATCATTACTTTGATGAGAATGTTTGTTAGTGTTAAGCAAAAATTACTACTTCTGACAGAAAAGTTGTTATCACAATCAAAAAATGTTACTTTTACAGAAAAATTTTGTATCTTTGGTAGAAAATTTGCTAGTTCGAACAGAAAAGGTTTATCATTGATGAAAAATATTATTTCTAAGAGAAATTTGTGTGTGTTCAGTAAAAGTATGTTAGTATTTAGGTAAAAAATCATTACTTTGATGTGAACGTTTGTTAGTGTAAGCAAAACTTAATGCTTCTGACAGAAAAGTTGTTATCACAATCAAAAAATGTCATTTCTACGAAAAAGTTGGGTATCTTTGACAGAAAATTTGCTAGTTCGAACAGAAAAGTATTATCATTGATGAAAAATATTATTTCTAAGAGAAATTTGTGTGTTTTCAGTAAAAGTATGTTAGTATTAAAGTAAAATATCATTACTTTGGTGAGAATGTATGTTAGTGTTAAGCAAAACTTGCTACTTCTGACAGAAAAGTTGTTATCACAATCAAAAAATGTTACTTCTACGAAAAAATTTGGTATATTTGATAGAAAACTTGCTAGTTCGAACAGAAAAATGTTATCATTGATGAAAAATATTATTTCTAAGAGAAATTAGTGTGTGTTCAGTAAAAGTATGTTAGTATTAAGGTAAAATTATGTTACTTTGATGAGAAGGTTTGTTAGTGTTAAGCAAAACTTGTTACTTCTGACAGAAAACTTGTTATCACAATCAAAAAATGTTACTTCTAAGAAAAAATTTGGTATCTTTGACAGAAAATTTGCTAGTTCGAACAGAAAAAGTGTTATCACTGATGAAAAATATTATTTCTACGAGATATTTGTGTGTGTTCAGTAAGAGTTTGTTAGTATTATGGTAAAAAATCATTACTTTGATGAGAATGTTTGTTAGTGTTAAGCAAAAGTTGCTACTTCTGACAGAAAAGTTGCTATCACAATACAAAAAATGTTACTTCTACGAAAAAATTTGGTATCTTTGGTTGAAAATTTGCTAGTTCGAACAGAAAAAGTGTTATCATTGATGAAAAATATTATTTCTAAGAGAAATTTTTGTGTGTTCAGTAAAAGTATGTTAGTATTAAAGTAAAATGTCGTTACTTTGATGAGAATGTTTGTTAGTGGTAAGAAAAACTTGCTACTTCTGACAGAAAAGTTGTTATCACAATAAAAATATGTTACTTCTACGAAAAAATTTGGTATGTCTGGTAGAAAAATTTGCTAGTTCGAACAGAAGAAATTTTATCACTGATGAAAAATATTATTTATAAGAGAAATTTGTGTGTGTTCAGTAAAAGCATGTTAGTATTAAGGTAAAAAATCATTACTTTGATGAGAATGTTTGTTAGTGTTGAGCAAAACTTACTACTTCTGACAGAAAAGTTGTTATCACAATCAAAAAATTTACTTCTACGAAAAAATTTGGTATCTTTGACGGAAAAGTTGCTAGTTCGAACAGAAAAAGTGTTATCATTGATGAAAAATATTATTTCTAAGAGGAATTTGTGTTTGTTCAGTATAAGTATGTTAGTATTAAAGTAAAATATCGTTACTTTGATGAGAATGTATGTTAGTGTTAAGCAAAACTTGGTTCTTCTGACAGAAAACTTGTTATGACAATCAAAAAATGTTACTTCTATGAAAAAATTTGGTATTTCTGACAGAAAATTTGCTAGTTTGAAGAGAAAAAGTGTTATCACTAACAAACAATTTTGTTTCTAAGAGAACTTTGTATGTGTTCAATATAAGTATGTTATTATTAAGGTAAAATTTCGTTACATTGATGAGAAGGTTTGTTAGTGTTAAGCAAACTTGTGACTTCTGACAGAAAATTTGCTATCAGAATCAAAAAATGTAACTTCTAATAAAAAATTAGATATCTTTGACAGAAAGTTTGCTAGTTCTAACAGAAAAAGTTTTATCACTGATGAAAAATATTATTTCTCAGAGATTTGTGTGTGTTCAGTAAAAGTATGTTAGTATTATGGTAAAAAATCATTACTTTGATGAGAATGTTTGTTAGTGTTAAGCAAAACTTGTTACTTCTGACAGAAAAGTTGTTATCACAATCAAAAAATTTTACTTCTACGAAAACATTTGGTATCTTTGATAGAAAACTTGCTAGTTCGAAGAGAAAAAGTGTTATCACTGATGAAAAATATTATTTCTAAGAGAATATTGTGTGTGTTCAGTAAAAGTATGTTAGTTTTAATGTAAAATCTTGTTACATTGCTGAGAAGGTCTGTTAGTGTTAAGCAAAACTTGCTACTTCTGACAGAAAAGTTGTTATCACAATAAAAAAATTTTACTTCTACGAAAAAATTTGATATCTTTGTTAGAAAATTTGCTAGTTTGAACAGAAAAAGTGTTATCACTGACGAAAAATATTATTTCTAAGAGAAATTTGCGTGTGTTCAGTAAAAGTTTGTTACTATTATGGTAAAATGTCATTAGCTTGATGATAAGGTTTGTTAATGATAACCAAAACTTGGTACTTCTGACAGAAAAGTTGTTATCACAATAAAAAAATTTTACTTCTACGAAAACATTTTGTATCTTTGACAGAAAACTTGCTAGTTCGAACAGAAAAAGTGTTATCACTGATGAAAAATATTATTTCTAAGAGAACTTTGTGTTTGTTCAGTAAAAGTATGTTAGTATTAAAGTAAAATATCGTTACTTTGATGAGAATGTTTGTTAGTGTTAAGAAAAACTTGCGACTTCTGACAGAAAAGTTGTTATCACAATCAAATAATGTTACTTCTACGAAAAAATTTGGTATCTTTGACAGAAAACTTGCTAGTTCGAAGAGAAAAAGTGTTATCACTGAAGAAAAATATTATTTCTAAGAGAAATTTGTGTGTGTTCAGTAAAAGTATGTTAGTATTAAGGTAAAATATCATTACTTTGATGAGAATATTTGTTAGTGTTAAGCAAAACTTGTTACTTCTGACAGAAAAGTTATCACAATAAAAAAATGTTACTTCTACGAAAAAATTTGGTATCTTTGACAGAAAACTTGCTAGTTCGAACAGAAAAAGTGTTATCATTGATGAAAAATATTATTTCTAAGAGAAATTTGTGTGTGTGTTCAGTAAAAGTATGTTAGTATTAAGGTAAAATGTCGTTACTTTGATGAGAATGTTTGTTATTGTTAAGCAAAACTTGCTACTTCTGACAGAAAAGTTGTTATCACAATCAAAAAATGTTACTAATAAGAAAATTTTTTGTATCTTTGGTAGAAAACTTGCTAGTTCGAACAGAAAAAGTGTTATCATTGACGAAAAATATTATTTCTAAGAGGAATTTGTGTGTGCTCAGTAAAAGTATGTTAGTATTAAAATAAAATATCGTTACTTTGATGAGAAGGTTTGTTAGTGTTAAGCAAAACTTGCTACTTCTGACAGAAAAGTTGTTATCACAATCAAAAAATGTTACTTCTACAAAAAAATTTGGTATCTTTGATAGAAAACTTGCTACTTTCAACAGAAAAAGTGTTATCACTGATGAAAAATATTATTTCTAAGAGAACTTTGTGTGTGTTCAGTAAAAGTATGTTATTATTAATGTAAAATTTCGTTACTTTGATGAGAATGTTTGTTAGAGTTAAGCAAAACTTGTTAATTCTGACAGAAAAGTTGTTATCACAATAAAAAATGTTACTTCTAGGAAAAAATTTGGTATCTTTGACAGAAAATTTGCTAGTTCGAACAGAAAAAGTGTTATCACTGACGAAAAATATTATTTCGAATAGGAATTTGTGTGTTTTCAGTAAAAATTTAATAAAAAAGCCTTTTGAAAGTATTGCTTGGTGATGGGATATTCAAAAAGCCATAAAGTAAAGTTATGTGTGAAAAGGATGAGTACTTCAAGTTGTAAAATTGGTTTAGGAGGGACATTACGTAAAGAACTTGATCTGAAATAATATAAAAAAGCCTTTTATAAAGTTGAGTATGAAAAGGATTGATACTTCAACTTGTAAAATGGGTTTAGGAAGGACATTATGAAAAGAACTTGTTCTGAAATGCCCTTTGAAAAGTATTGCTTGGTGTTGAGGTATCCAAAAAGTCGTAAAGTAAAGTTTTGGGTGAAAAAGGATGGGTACTTCAACTTGTAAAAATGGATTTAGGATGGACATTAAGAAAAGAACTTGTTCTGAAATGCCTTTTGAAAAGTATTGCTTGGTGTTGGGCATTCAAAAAGCTGTAAAGTAAAGTTGTGGGTGAAAAGGATGGATGCTTCAAGTTGGAAAATGGGTTTAGGAAGGACATAAAGAAAAGAAATTGCTCTGTAATGTCCTTTGAAATGTATTGCTTGATGTTGTGGCATCCAAAAAGTTGTAATGTAAAGTTATAGGTGAAAGGGACGGGTACTTCAAGTTGGAAAATGGGTTTAGAAGGGACATAAAGAAAGGAAGTTTCTCCGAATAGTTTTTTGAAAGGTATTTCTTGGTGTTGTGGTATCCAAAAAGCTGTAAAGTAAAGTTGTTGGTGAAAAGGATGGGTACTTCAAGTTGGAAAAAGGGCTTAGAAGGGATATTAAGAAAGGAACTTGCTCCGAAATGTCTTTTGAAAGGTATTTCTTGGTGTTGTGGTATCCAAAAAGCTGTAAAGTATAGTTGTGGGTGAAAAGGATGGATGCTTCAACTTGTAAAATGGGTTTAGGATGGACATTAAGAAAGGAACTTGCTCTGAAATGCCTTTTGAAAGTATTGCTTGGTGTTGTGGTATCCAAAAAGCTGTAAAGTAAAGTTGTGGGTGAAAAGGATGGATACTTCAAGTTGGAAAATGGGTTTAGAAAGGACATTAAAAAATGAACTTGTTCTGAAATGCCCTTTGAAAAGTATTTCCTGGTTTTGTGGTGTCCAAAAAGTCGTAAAGTAAAGTTGTGGGTGAAAGGGATGCGTACTTTAAATTCTAAAATTGGCTTAAGAAGCAAATTACGTAAAGAACCTCTTCTGGAAAGATATAATAAAGCCTTTTGAAAAGAATTGCTTGATGTTGGGGTATTCGAAAAGCCTTATAGTAAAGTTGTGGGGGAAAAGATGAGTACTTCAACTTGTAAAATTGGTTTAGGAAGGACATTAAGAAAAAAACTTGTTCTGAAAAAATATAATAAAGCCTTTTGAAATTTGGGGACCCATCTGTGTCTCAAATGCACAAAAAGTATTAACAAAATGGGGATGGGGCTCTATGGGGACCCGGGAGGACCTTTGGGGGTCCGGGGGCCCTTTGGGGGACGGGTGGTTCCTTGGAGCGCTGGGGGCCCTTTGGGGGCCCGGAGGACGCTTTGGAAGCCCGGGGGACCCTTTGGGAGCCCGGGGGACCCTTTGGGAGCCCGGGGGAGAATTTGAGAGGCGCGGGGACCCTTTGGGTGCCGGGGGGAACGTTTGGGGGCTGGGGGCTTCGTTGGGGGTCGGGGTAGGGGACCTCACGACACTCTTCAAATTGAACTTGTGTATTATAACGACCACACTCAAAACCTCTTCTAAAACATCTTCTAAAATCATCTTTTAAAATGTCTCTAACTGTTTCGCCGAAATAATTCCCTAAAATGTCTAAAACGGTTTCGCTCAAATAACCCCTAAACGTAATTTCAGCGTGTTCCTTTTGTTTTTGGCATCCCTGCGCTGTCACATTTCAAATTACTAAGAAACCCTTTTCCCGCGTTAATCTCTTCATCTCTAAGATCAAAAAATTTGCCGGAATTTCTTGGAGAATTGCTTCTAGGGCGAAGTCTATTAATATCTTTAGAGTCCGACCAGTAGAGTTGTTTCCGTGGCAAAGTTTTTTAATGTCTGACAGATGATGTCATGGTTGATTGATTTGTCAAGAAAGGGGAATTAATTTGTTGTTTCTAAGGGGAATTATTGATTCACGAGAGGGGAACATGTGATCCTATTTTCCTATTCCTGGATCTTAACATTCGCCCCGAGCGTGCACTTGGCCAAACATCAACAACAACAAATTAATCGACCTTGGAAAAAGAGGTCATTGACCCACTTTGATTAACCACGTGTTCTCCCTGGGGACTCTAGGCCCATATAAGGAGTCCCGTCACGAATAACACCTCCCTTTCTACTAATAATATTTTATTGGGCTACCAGGAGATTCGTAGATACCAAGATTTAAATAGAAATATTTTTCATTCTCCTATTTATATAAAATAATAGTGTCTGCGCTTCCTAGGGGGAGCATTCCCCCCCTGGACCCCTATTTGCATCTATAGGAGACACCCCTATAAAAACATTTTTGTGAAGTATTCACCCTGAAAACCCAGGAAACGATTATCTTGTGATTATTTTTAATAATTCGAACCTCAGCCCTTATGAAATATTATTCCTTTTCACTGTATTTTTTCTCTGGGATAGTGAATAGTTTATTCCTGCTATCCTCGTTACTTAAGTCAGAGCAGAAAATTCCACATTTTCATGGGATTTTTCTCCTCCTGAAGTATCTCAAAGGATTAGAGCGTCAACTAATATTTACTTAAATTAAATGGATTGTATAAGATCAGAGTCTGAATTAGCCAATCCACCTTTCATGATAATTTGAAAGTAGTGAATTAAAGGGAAAGTAAATATTCACAAAAAATTATTGCATACAGAACTAATAAAGTAAATTCCATGTTAAAAATACACAGATATCGAAAAAAATTCTTTAGAATTTAGGTATTATTTAGTTTCTTAATGACTTAATGCAAAGGACAAACTTTCCAAAATAAAATCTACTCTCAGTAAGGTACCAATGACACTTTAAGGCCCATTCACAACGAGATTTTACTAACATTCAAATTTATCCGTTTCGGAACCCATATTAACTGATAATAGTGATAAGGTTTCACCTGACGGGCTCTGACGAGCTCTAATAGCTCCTCCCAATATTTCAATTCTTTGCATTCCACTTTTTGATATTTTATTTGCAGTTGTTTCTCTACCTGAATAAGATTCGGCCGATCAGAAAATTCTATGAAAATTCTGATTGGCCCAACCTTAGCTAGTTCAAATTAATTCAACTTCAGTTCTGGCTTAGTCCAGTTCTGGATACTAGCTATATCTCTATTGTGAGTTTCAACTGATTCCCGAAATTAGCGCTTGCTAAATCTTGGTATAAGTAGAATTTGGATGGACCTTTAGTCTTTCGGGGAGCGGCAACATTCTTATTTGTTCATTCTTGATTTGGCTTTATTGTTAAACACAATATATTTTTTTTTTGCCCTTCTTCATTCATAGCAATTTTTGATCAACCTAAGTTTGACATTTAGCCTATGTACCAGCTGTTTTCCACAGAAAAGTTTTGAATTCGTGCGTGTCAAAGAGAGCCTAGTGTTAGTCAAGATATTGCAGTGGGGAAGCTAAAAACAAGGAACTATCGAAGCTCATACCTGGCTCAGTTGAGACGATGAGCTTCACTCGTTATATTATATACTACTCAGGACTCACTTCAGCCCTCCTAAAAGATAATTTTCTTCGACGCAGTAGAGGATATCTCCAAAAGAACCTTCTCGTAGTTGGCTAAGAAAAGTTACGGTAAATATCTACAAAGAACACAATTGTGAAGACTAGCGGTGTATCATCAGTTTATATTGTCGGTGAAATCCGATACCAAAAAAATAATGCTTTGATATTACTTATGGATCTGAATAGGCTCAATTTGAACTTCAAACTTAAAAATCAGATATTTCTTCACAAAATATCACAATTTTTGGAAAGACAAAAAAGACATTAGAATATATAATCTAATCAAATATTCGCCCCCAAAAACTATCAGCAAGAAACTTAAAACATACCCCTTCCCGCACTAAAACTTGTGATACACAGATTACTTAGAACAAGGCATTCTTATCAGTAGAGATGACCCTATAACTCCCATGGGGACTCCTAATATGGGCATAGAACCACGTGGTTTATGGTTTTTGTCAGTGAGAATTTGAAAAACAGGAATTTTGTCACATTTATGTCTGTTTTCTTGGATGGTTATGTGTGTTGGTCGATTTATTTGATGTTTTTCATGGATGGTTATGGATGATTTATGGTTTTTGTCAGTGAGAATGAAAAGACAGTATGTTTCTCACTTGAAAAACAGGAATTTTGTCAGATTTATGTCTGTTTTCATGGATGGTTATGTTTGTTGGTCGATTTATTTGATGTTTTTCATGGATGGTTATGGATGATTTATGGTTTTTGTCAGTGAGAATTTTAATAACAGGAACTTTCTCATATTTATGTCTGTTTTTATGGTTTTTGTCAGTGTGAATGGAAAAACAGGAACTTTCTCACTTTAATGGATTATTGAGTCTAATGGGAGCAGGTCAATGACACTTCCTTCATGTTGTTGCTCTCAGCAAATGTTATGAGTTTCCCGGAAACAGTATTTCTTGTTGTTGCTCGAGGCAAATGTTATGAGTTTCCAGAAATAGAAAACAGCATTTGTTGTTGTTTTGGACATGTACATGCTCGAGTCGTATGTCATGGTGTCCTAACCCCAAATATGGGCATAGAGTCCCTAGGGAGAACACGTGGTTAATGGGGTCAATGACCTAAATTTCCATGGTCGATATTGTTGCTGTTGTTGTT
Source organism: Artemia sp. Qi Xiang Cuo (assembly GCF_049724085.1). Classification (NCBI taxonomy): domain Eukaryota; kingdom Metazoa; phylum Arthropoda; class Branchiopoda; order Anostraca; family Artemiidae; genus Artemia; species Artemia sp. Qi Xiang Cuo. The sequence goes on along the minus strand of NC_142809.1, from coordinate 17,229,202 downwards.
TTGGCCATGTGCATAGGGTCATTAGGGAGAACACGTTGTTAATTAAAGCGATTGGGAATTTGGAACACCTGTGCTGTCAGTCATTAATCAAATTGTTTCCGGGCAAAGTTTAATAATGTCTGACAGGTACTGTCAATCATTAATCAAATTGTTTCCAGGCAAAGTTTAATAATGTCTGACAGGAGATGTCAAGATTGATTGATATGTCACGAAATGGGAATTAATTTGTTGTTTCTAAGGGGAATTATTGATTCACGAAAGGGGAATTAATTTGATTTTTCTAAGGGGAAGGTGGGGAAGAGATATATTGATTGCGTAATCGAAGGGAGAGAATTCCCGAGAAATTGATTACATAATTGGTAGAACCCTATAAGGAGCTCGTGACGGGAATCCATTTATGGGCATAGAATGACGTAATCCACTAAGACAAATGGATTTCTGAGAAATTGATTACATAATCGGTAGAACCCTATCAGAAGGTCATGACGGGGATCCATTTATGGGCATAGAATGACGTAATCAACTAGGACAAATGGATTTCTGAGAAATTGATTTCATAATCGGTAGAACCCTATCAGAAGGTCATGACGGGAATTTATTTATGGGCATAGAATGACTTAGTCGACTAAGACAATTGGATTTCTGAGAAATTGATTACATAATCGGTAGAACCCTATCAGGAGGTCCTAACGAGAATCCATTTATGGACATAAAATGACGTAATCAACTAGGACAAATGGATTTCTGAGAAATTGATTACATAATCGGTAGAACCCTATCAGAAGGTCATGACGGGAATTCATTTATGGGTATAGAATGACATAATCAACTAAGACAAGCAAGTTAATTTCTTAATGTCCCTCCTAAACCCATTTTACAACTTGAAGTACTTATCTTTTTCACCCACAACTATACTTTACAGCTTTTAGGATACCTCAACACCAAGAAATACTTTTCAAAGACCATATCAGAGCAAGTTACTTTCTTAATATCCCTCCTAAACTCATTTTACAAGTTGAAGTTCCCATCCTTTTCACCCGCAACTTTACTTTACAGCTTTTTGAATGCCCCAACTCCAAGCAATACTTTTCAAAAGGCATTTCAGAACAAGTTATTTTCTTAATGTCCCCTTCTAAACCTATTTTCCAACTTTAAGTACCCATCCTTCTCACCCACAACTTTACTTTAAAGCTTTTGAATGCCCCAACACCAAGAAATACTTTTCAAAAGGCATTTCAGAACCAGTTCTTTTCTTAATGTCCCTCCCAAACCCATTTTACAAGTTGAAGTACCCATAATTTTCAACCACAACATTACTTTACAGCTCTTGAAGGCCACAATACCAAGCAATACTTTTCAAAAGGTATTTCAGAACAAGTTATTTTCTTAATGTCCCTTCTAAACCTATTTTTCAATTTGAAGTACCCATCCTTCTTACACACAATTTTACTTTACAGCTTTTGAATTCTCCAACACCAGGCAATACTTTTCAAATGACATTTCAGAACCAGTTCTTTTCTTAATGTCCCTCCTAAACCCATTTTACAAGTTGAAGTACCCATCTTTTTCACCTACAAATGTACTTTACAGCTTTTTGGTTACCTCAACACCAAGAAATACTTTTCAAAGACCATTTCAGAGCAAGTTCCTTTCTTAGTGACCATCCCAAACTCATTTACAAATTGAAGTACCCATCCTTTTAGCTTAGAGTTTTAGTTTGGTTTAGTTTTAGTTAAAAGTTTAGAGTTTTTAGCTTAGAGTCTTAGCTTAGAGTTTTTGTTAGAGTTCTAGTTTAGTTTAGTTTTATTTAAGAGTTTATAGTTTTTAGCTTAGATTATTAGATTAGAGTTTTATTTAGAGGTCTAGTTTAGTTTAGTTTAGTTACAGTTAAGAATTTAGAGTTTTAGCTTAGAGTCTTAGCTTAGAATTTTACTTAAAGCTATAGTTTGGTTAAGTTTTAGTTAAGAGTTTCGAGTTTTAGCTTAGAGTTTTTGTTAGAGTTCTAGTTTAGTTTAGTTTTAGTTAAGAGTTTAGAGTTTTTAGCTTAGAGTCTTAGCTTAGAGTTTTAGTTAGAGTTGAAATTTAGTTTAGTTACAGCTAAGAGTTTCGAGTTTTAGCTTGGAGTCATACCTTAGAGTTTTACTTAAAGTTTTAGTTTGGCTAAGTTTTAGTTAAGAGTTTCGAGTTCTAGCTCAGAGTCTCAACTTGGACTTTTTTTGTTAGAATTCTAGTTTAGTTTAATTTTAGTTAAGAGTTTGATGTTTTACCTTTGAGTTTCAGTTAGAGTTCTAGTTTAGTTCAGTTAAGAGTTTGGTGTTTTAGCTTAGAGTCTTAGCAAAGAGTTTTTGTTAGAGTTCTAGTTTATTTTAGTTTTAGTTAAGAGTTTAGAGTTTTTAGCTTAGAGTCTTAGCGTAGAGTTTTAGTTTGGTTTAGTTTTAGTTAAAAGTTTAGAGTTTTTAGCTTAGAGTCTTAACTTAGAGTTTTTGTTAGAGTTCTAGTTTAGTTTAGTTTTAACTAAGAGTTTAGAGTTTTTAGCTTAGAGTCTTAGCTTAGACTTTTATTTAGAGTTCTATTTTAGTTTAGTTTAGTTACAGTTAAGAATTTAGAGTTTTAGCTTAGAGTCATAGCTTAGAATTTTACTTAAAGTTATAGTTTGGTTAAGTTTTAGTTAAGAGTTTCGATTTTTAGCTTAGAGTCTTAGCTTAGAGTTTTTGTTACAGTTCTAGTTTAGTTTAGTTTTAGTTAAGAGTTTAGAGTTTTTAGATTAGAGTCTTAGCTTAGAGTTTTAGTTATAGTTGAAGTTTAGTTTAGTTACAGCTAAGAGTTTGATGTTTTACCTTAGAGTCATAGATTAGAGTTTTAGTTAGAGTTCTAGTTTATTTTTGTTTTATTTAAGAGTTTAGAATTTTATCTTAGAGTCTTATCTTAGAGTTTTTGTTAGAGTTCTAGTTTATTTTAGTTTTAGTTAAGAGTTTAGAGTTTTTAGCTTAGAGTCTTAGCTTAGAGTTTTTGTTATAGTTCTAGTTTAGTTTAGTTTTAGTTAAAAATTTAGATTTTTTAGCTTAGAGTCTTAGCTTAGAGTTTTTGTTAGAGTTATAGTTTAGTTTAGTCTTAACTTAGAGTTTTTTGATAGAGTTCTAGTTTAGTTTAGTTTTAGTTAAGAGTTTGATGTTTTTCCTTTGAGTTTCAGTTAGAGTTTTAGTTTAGTTTAGTTTTAGTTAAGAGTTTGGTGTTTTACCTTGGAGTCTTAGCTTAGATTTTTAGTTATAGTTCATGTTTAGTTTAGTTTTAGTTAAGAGTGTATAGTTTTAGCTTAGAGTCTTATCTTAGACTTTTTGTTAGAGTTCAAGTTTATTTTAGTTTAGTTAAGAGTTTAGAGTCTTTAGCTTAGAGTCTTAGCTTAGAGTTTTAGTTAGAGTTTTAGTTTAGTTTAGTTTTAGTTAAGAGTTTAGAATTTTATCATAGAGTCTTAGCTTAGAGTTTTTGTTAGAGTTCTAGTTTATTTTAGTTTTAGTTAAGAGTTTAGAATTTTTAGCTTAGAGTCTTAGTTTAGAGTTTTTGTTGAAGAGTTTTTAGGTTAGTTTGGTGTTTTAGCTTAGAGTCTTAGCATAGAGTTTTTGTTAGAGTTCTAGTTTATTTTAGTTTTAGTTAAAAGTTTAGAGTTTTTAGCTTAGAGTCTTAGCGTAGAGTTTTAGTTTGGTTTAGTTTTAGTTAAAAGTTTGGAGTTTTTAGCTTAGAGTCTTAGCTTAGAGTTTTTGTTAGAGTTCTAGTTTAGTTTAGTTTTAATTAAGAGTTTAGAGTTTTTAGCTTAGAGTCTTGGCTTAGAGTTTTATTTAGAGTTCTAGTTTAGTTTAGTTTAGTTACAGTTAAGAATTTAGAGTTTTAGCTTAGAGTCTTAGCTTAGAATTTTTAGGTTAGGTTAGGTTATGCTAGATTAAGTTATGTTAGGTTAGGTTAAGTTAGGTTAGGTTAGGTTAGCCTACGTACGCGCGCGTACGTAGGCTAACCTAACCTAACCTAACTTAACCTAACCTAACATAACTTAATCTAGCCTAACCTAACCTAACTTAAACATGGAGAGATGTTTACTAGCTAACCTAACCTAACTTAGCTAACCTAACCTAACCTCTAACTTAAACGTGGAGAAACCTAACCTCTAACCTAACCTCTTGTGTTGTAATTTCAATTGCGTACTGTTTAATTTTGTGGTTATTTTTGTTTAAACTATACTTCATCTGTAACTAAATATCTGAGCTATGATTCTTAGCTGATCCTCTAAGATATAGATTTTAAATAACACTAAAATAAGAAAAAAATCTAAATTGAACTCCAAGCTAAGACTCTAAGCTAAAACTATAAACTGTTAACTATAACTAACCTAAACGAAACTTCAACCCTAACTAAAACTCTAATCTAAGACTTTAAGGTAAAACTTAAAACTCTTAACTAAAACTAAACTAAACTAGAACTCTAACTAAAACTCTAAGCTAATACTTTAAGGTAAAACTCTAAACTCTTAACTAAAACTAAACTAAGCTAGAACTCTAACCAAAACTCTAAGCTAAGACTCCGAGCTAAAACTCTAAACCCGTGACTATAACTAAAATAAACTTCAACTCTAAGTAAAACTGTAAGCTAAAAATCTAAGGTAGAACTCTAAACTCTTAACTAAACTAAACTATAACTTCAACAAAAACTCTGAGCTAAGACTCTAAAATAAAACTCTAAACTCTTAACTAAAACTAAAATAAACTAGAACTCTAAGTAAAACTCTAAGCTAAGACTCTAATATAAAAACTATAAATTATTAACTGTTAATACAATAAACTTCAACTTCAAAAAAAACTCTAATCTATGACTATATTATAAAACTCTAAACTATTAACTAAAATAAACTAGAACTCAAACAAAAACTCTAAACTACGAATCTAAGCTAAAAACTCTAAATACTTAATTATAACTAAACTAAACTTCAAATCTAACAAAAACTCTAAGCTAAGACTCTAAGGTAAAACTCTAAACTCTTAACTAAAACTAAACTAAACTAGAACTCTAACAAAAACTCTAAGCTACGACTCAGCTAAAACTCTAAACACTAAAATAAAACTTAACCAAAATATAACTTTTAGTAAAAATCTAAGCTATGACACTAAGCTAAAACTCTAAATTCTTAACTTTAAATAAACTAAACTTTAACTCTAACTATAACTCTAAGCTAAAAATCTAAGATAAAACTCTTAACTTTTACTAAACTAAACTTCAACTATAAAAAAAAATCTAAGCCAAGATTATAATAAAAAAACAATATACTCTTAAAGAATACTAAGCTAAACCTAAGACGTAACAAAACTCCGAGCTAAAACTCAAAAATATAAACTAAAACTAAAATAAACTAGACCTTCATCACAAACTCTAGTACAAGACTCAAAGCTAAAAACTATAAACTCTTAACTAAAAAAAAACAAAAAAATCACTCTAACAATAAAACTAAGTTAAGACTCTAAGCTAAAATTCTAAACTCTTACCTAAAACTAAACTAAACTAGAACTCTCACTAAAACTCTAAGCTAAGACTCTAAGGTAAAACGCTAAACTCTTAACTAAAAGTAAACTAAACTAGAACTCTAACTGAAACTTAATGGTAAAAAATAAAATTCTTAACTAAAATTAAACTAAACTAGAACTCTAAAAAAACTCTAAGCTAAGACTCTAAGGTAAAACTTTAAACTCTTAACTAAAACTAAACTAAACTAGAACTCTAGCTAAAACTCTAAGCTATGACTCTAAGGTAAAACACTAAACTCTTAACTAAAAGTAAAGTAAACTAGAACTCTAACTGAAACTCAAAGGTAAAACATCAAATTCTTAACTAAAATTAAACTAAACTAGAACTCTAACAAAAACTCTAAGCTAAGACTCTAAGGTAAAACTCTAAACTATTAAATAAAACTAAACTAGAACTCTAACAAAAACTCTAAGCTAAGACTCTAAGCTAAAAATCTAAACTCTTAACTAAAACTTAACCAAACTATAACTTTAAGTAAAACTCTAAGCTATGACTCTAAGCTAAAAATATAAATTCTTAACTGTAACTAAAGTAAACTTTTAACTCTAACTAAAACTCTAAGCTAAGACTCTCTGGTAAAACTCTAAACTCTTAACTAAAACTAAATTAAACTAGAACTCTAAATAAAGCTAAGCTAAGACTCTAAGCTAAAATTCTAAACTCTTAACTAAAACTAAACTAAACTAGAACTCTAACTAAAACTCTAAGCTAAGACTCTAAGGTAAAACACCAAACTCTTAACTAAAACTAAACTAAACTAGAACTCTAATTGAAACTCAACAGGAAAACATCAAACTCTTAACTAAAATTAAACTAAACTAGAACTCTATAAAAAAAAACTCTAAGTTAAGACTAAACTAAACTAGAACTCTAACAAAAACTCTAAGCTAAGACTCTAATCTAAGAACTCTAAACTTTTAACTAAAACTAAACTAAACTAGAAGTTCAACTAAAACTCTAAGCTAAGACTCTAAGCTAAAAACTCCAAACACTTAACTAAAACTAGACTAAACTAGAACTCTAACAAAAACTCTAAGCTAAGACTCTATGATAAAATTCTAAACTCTTAACTAAAACTAAACTAAACTAGAACTCTAACTAAAACTCTAAGCTAAGACTCTAAGCTAAAGACTCTAAACTCTTAAATAAAACTAAAATAAACTTGAACTCTAACAAAAAGTCTAAGATAAAGCTCTAAGCTAAAACTATAAACTATTAAATAAAAATAAAATAAAATAGAAATATAAATTAAACTATAATCTAACACTCTAAGGTAAAACATCAAACTATTAACTAAAAGTAAACTAAACTAGAAATCTAACTGAAACTCAAAGGTGAAAAATCAAACTCTTAAATAAAACTAAACTAAACTAGAACTCTATAAAAAAACTCTAAGTTAAAAATAAACTAAACTAGAACTCTAAAATAAACTCTAAGACACGACTATAATATGAAAACTCTAAACTTTTAACAAAAAATAAAATACACCAGAACTTCGACAAAAACTATAATCTAAGACTCTAAGGTAAAACTCTAGATTATTAACTAAAACTGAACTAAATTAAGCATCTAACAAAAAACTGTAAGTTAAGACTCTAAGGTAAAACTATAAACTCTTAACTAAAACTCAACTAGAACTCTAACTAAAACTCTAAGCTACGACTAAGGTAAAACATCAAACTCTTAGCTGTAACTAAAATAAACTTCAACTCTAACTAAAACTCTAATCTAAGACTCTAAGCTAAAAACTCTAAAATCTTAACTAAAAATAAACTAAAATAGAAATCTAAAAAAAACTCTAAGCTAAGACTCTAAGCTAAAACTCTAAACTCTTAACTAAAACTTAACCAAACTATAACTTTAAGTAAAATTATAAGCTATGACTCTAAGCTAAAACTCTAAATTCTTAAATGTAACTAAACTAAACTAAACTAGAACTCTAAATAAAACTCTAAGCCAAGACTCTAAGCTAAAAACTCTGAACTCTTAATTAAAACTAAACTAAACTAGAACTCTAACAAAAACTCTAAGTTAAGACTCTAAGCTAAAAACTCCAAACTTTTAACTAAAACTAAACCAAACTAAAACTCTACGCTAAGACTCTAAGCTAAAAACTCTAAACTCTTAACTAAAACTAAAATAAACTAGAACTCTAACCAAAACTCTATGCTAAGACTCTAAGCTAAAACACCAAACTCTTAACTAAACTAAACTAGAATTCTAACTGAAACTCAAAGGTAAAACATCAAACTCTTAACTAAAATTAAACTAAACTAGAATTCTAACAAAAAAAGTCTAGGTTAAGACTCTAAGCTAAAACTCGAAACTCTTAACTAAAACTTAGCCAAACTAAAACTTTAAGTAAAACTCTAAGGTATGACTCTAAGCTAAAACTCTAAATTCTTAACTGTAACTAAACTAAACTTCAACTCTAACTAAAACTCTAAGCTAAGACTCTAAGCTAAAAACTCGAAACTCTTAACTAAAACTTAACCAAACTATAAATTTAAGTAAAACTCTAAGCAAAGACTTTAAGTTAAAACTCTAAATTCTTAACTGTAACTAAACTAAACTAAACAAGAACTCTAAATAAAACTCTAATCTAATAATATATGATAAAAACTCTAAAATATTAACTAAAACTAAAAAAAACCACAAATCTAACAAAAACTCTAAGCTAAGACTCTAAGCTAAAAACTCTAAACTTTTAACTAAAACTAAACCAAACTAAAACTCTAAGCTAAAAGTAGGGGTACTTCAATTTGTAAATGAGTTTGGGATGGTCACTAAGAAAGGAACTTGCTCTGAAATGGTCTTTGAAAAGTATTTCTTGGTGTTGAGGTAACCAAAAAGCTGTAAAGTACAGTTGTCGGTGAACAAGATGGGTACTTCAACTTGTAAAATGGGTTTAGGAGGGACATTAAGAAAAGAGCTGGTTCTGAAATGTCATTTGAAAAGTATTGCTTGGTGTTGGAGCATTAAAAAGCTGTAAAGTAAAACTGTGTGTAAGAAGGATAGGTACTTCAAGTTGGAAAATAGGTTTAGAAGGGACATTAAGAAAATAACTTGTTCTGAAATGCCCTTTGAAAAGTATTGCTTGGTGTTGTGGCCTTCAAGAGCTGTAAAGTAATGTTGTGGTTGAAAAGTATGGGTACTTCAACTTGTAAAATGGGTTTGGGATGGACATTAAGAAAAGAACTGGTTCTGAAATGCCTTTTGAAAAGTATTTCTTGGTGTTGGGGCATTCAAAAGCTGTAAAGTAAAGTTGTGGGTGAGAAGGATGGGTACTTAAAGTTGAAAAATAGGTTTAGAAGGGGACATTAAGAAAATAACTTGTTCTGAAATGCCTTTTGAAAAGTATTGCTTGGAGTTGGGGCATTCAAAAAGCTGTAAAGTAAAGTTGCGGGTGAAAACGATGGGAACTTCAACTTGTAAAATGAGTTTAGGAGGGATATTAAGGAAGTAACTTGCTCTGAAATGGTCTTTGAAAAGTATTTCTTGGTGTTGAGGTATCCAAAAAGCTGTAAAGTATAGTTGTGGGTGAAAAAGATAAGTACTTCAAGTTGCAAAATGGGTTTAGGAGGGACATTAAGAAAGTAACTTGCTTGTCTTATTCGATTACGTCATTCTATACCCATAAATGAATTCCCGTCATGACCTTCTGATAGGGTTCTACCGATTATGTAATCAATTTCTCAGAAATCCATTTGTCCTAGTTGATTACGTCATTCTATGTCCATAAATTGATTCCCGTTAGGACCTCCTGATAGGGTTCTACCGATTATGTAATCAATTTCTCAGAAATCCAATTGTCTTAGTCGACTAGCCTACGTCATTCTATGCCCATAAATGAATTCCTGTCATGACCTTCTGATAGGGTTCTACCGATTATGTAATCAATTTCTCAGAAATCCATTTGTCCTAGTTGATTACGTCATTCTATGCCAATAAATGGATTCCCGTCATGACCTTCTGATAGGGTTCTACCGATTATGTAATCAATTTCTCAAAAATCCATTTGTCCTAGTTGATTACGTCATTCTATGCCCATAAATGGATTCCCGTCACGATCTCCTTATAGGGTTCTATCGATTATGTAATCAATTTCTCGGGAATTCTCTCCCTTAGATTACGCAATCAATATATCTCTTCCCCACCTTCCCCTTGAAACATCAAATTAATTCCCCTTTCGTGAATCAATAATTCCCCTTAGAAACAACAAATTAATTCCCATTTCGTGACATATCAATCAATATTGACATCTCCTGTCAGACATCATTAAACTTCGCCTGGAAACAATTTGATTAATGATTGACAGTACCTGTCAGACATTATTAAAATTTGTCCGGAAACACTTTGATTAATGACTGACAGCACAGGTGTTCCAAATTCCCAATCGCTTTAATTAACCACGTGTTCTCCCTAATGACCCTATGCACATGGCCAAAACAACAACAACAACAATATCGACCATGGAAATTTAGGTAATTGACCCCATTAACCACGTGTTCTTCGTAGGGACTCTATGCCCATATTTGGGGTTAGGACACCATGACATACGACTTGAGCATGTACGTGTCCAAAACAACAACAAATGCTGTTTTCGATTTCTGGAAACTCATAACATTTGCCTCGAGCAACAACAAGAAATACTGTTTCCGGGAAACTCATAACATTTGCTGAGAGCAACAACATGAAGGAAGTGTCATTGACCAGCTCCCATTAGACTCAATAATCCATTAAAGCAAGAAAGTTCCTGTTTTTCCATTCACACTGACAAAAACCATAAAAACAGACATAAATGTGAGAAAATTCCTGTTATTCAAATTCTCACTGACAAAAACCATAAATCATCCATAACCATCCATGAAAAACATAAAATAAATCGACCAACACACATAACCATCCATGAAAACAGACATAAATGTGACAAAATTCCTGTTTTTCAAGTGAGAAAAATACTGTTTTTTCATTCTCACTGACAAAAACCATTAATCATCCATAACCATCCATGAAAAACATCAAATAAATCGACCAACACACATAACCATCCAAGAAAACAGACATAAATGTGACAAAATTCCTGTTTTTCAAATTCTCACTGACAAAAACCATAAACCACGTGGTTCTATGCCCATATTAGGAGTCCCCGTGGGAGTTATAGGGTCATCTCTACTCATATCTCAACAACAACAAAAAAATGTCAAATTAGCTGCAATTAAATCCCGAAATACATTACGCTAGAAATGACAGTAAATGTTGTTTAGTATTTGACATGACCCATGTACAAAAAATACCTGAAGGAAGAACGTCACCTTAAAGATCCATCCAAAGACTCCACCTCACCAAAAATGATCAAGATAAAAACCCAATATTCCACACAAACGGTGATGTTTGGGTCTTAAAATACCCCTCTGGCATTAAGGCCCTCTACCTCGTCAAAATCTACCCCCTAACTTTCTTCTTCAAAATTGGTCTGCTAAATCACTGTTTTGAAAAATGCCTGAATCACAAGAAAAATTCTGATTAATCTAATACTGAAACAAGCAGTCCCTACTTGAAAACTAAACATTCCGTCAACCAATATACATATGACTTGGGGTCCTTCGATTAAATATTTTTCGCGTTTTTCTACTAGCTGTGATGGTGCTGAAATCCTAATCCGAACATACCCTACAGAATGGCATTTTAGCAAAATTGTTTTATTGCCTTGCATTTAGCTGGAAATATTAAGCCCTAAGATTCGGTGTTCGGTATTACAAAAGTATTCGTTATCAAGTCTTACACCAAATATTAATTCGGTGTTCGTGAAAGAAAAAGCCTCAGTTGTCATCAGTTGTGTGAGAAAAAGCCTAATTACAAAAAAAAAAAATGAAAAAAGAGAAGTTTTGAACATTTAAAAAAGTGCAATATCTAGACAGTAGAAAATTCTTCACAGCATAAATTGAATATGATACAACACTTTTCTGCCAGTGCTCCACTTTTGAGATGAAAAGTAATGACACTTTTTTTCTAAACTTTAATCTAACTCAGGATTGCCCCAGAAATTGTAACACCATCCCATTAATCTCAAGTTAAGGGGGAGATTGTTGCCCACAACAACAACCGGAAGGAATTGCCAATTTATTTCTGCTTTCCAACTCTCGGCTCTTTCGAGCACAGCTATAATTCTTTTTAGTTTGTTAATGGCCCTACTGAAGTTTTGAAGCAAGTCACAATATCTTCATGTTTCTGGACCTTGTTTCGGAAGGATATCATAAGATTATTATGAGGGGCTATTATTTTTATGAGTGCATCTCACAGTTTCATTTTGAAAGTCTTAAATTAATGATTTTGATGAGAAATTTCACTAAGAAATAGCTACATAGGGCAATGTACCCACTATTACCAGTCTATAAAACGAAACTTAGTTGGAGGGGATAAAGAGCGAAGCTTCAATTAGATCTGAAAAGGAGTGTACACAGCTATATTGACGTCAGGAGGCTTGCTGCTGCAGTGAGGTGTTTGTGGTTTGTGTTTTCATCCTCAATATGTAAAATTATTCCTTTACGTTTTTTTGTTTTTTTTTTTGGCTATGCTAAGTTGCAATATCATCAGTAATTACGGCTTAACTTTGTGGCTATACTAAGTGACTGTAATTAAATAGTCAAATTGTTTAAGCTAATTTTTTATTCTTTTGATTTTTCCATTCCCCCTGTTTTTTAAAGGCTTCCAGGTATGAAGTCGAAATATTCAAAGCTTTATTATTATTTTTGCAAAAAAGTTTTTTCTTTCTTTGAAGTTCACTGTCTTATAATAAGTTTTACCATTCTAATATATTTTTTTTCCTTTTAATTAGACGACGACTATACTATGCTCATGATCTCAAAGCTCAGATATACTCCCTATAATCAGGGCTATGCTCACGGCTATTCTAAGCTCAATCATTCTGGCCACATTGGCTATATTGTCTAAGCTATACTACATTCAAATATGCTTAGATACTCATTGTGCTCAGTACACCATATTTTGCCTATACTAGTTGGCAATAATATACTCAAGGCCTAAACCCTAAATTCAAGGCGTAAAGAATTTACTTTGAAGAGCTTGGTACTGATCAGGTTGGTATAAATATACATACGCTGGGTCCAGGGGGGAGGGGGGAACACTTTTATTTTGGCTTCTTTTATACTTTAAGTTTATCTGTTTAGTAAAAAAAAGAAAAAACAATACAAATATTACTGCCTTAAATCTTCACACGTAGAAATATCAGTGGCATCAATCAAACGGGACAGGGAGAGATTGTGCTCCCTCCTTCTAGGTTTTTTGCCTTCCCCCCTAGATTTTGAAGATAAATTTATTGGGGGGGGGGGGTTGAGTCCACCGAAAGGTGTCTTTTTTATATTTTAAGTGGAAAAACTGGACAAATCAACATATTTGCCCAAACCCCTAGGTTTTGAAAAACACGTTTTACCCATCTCCTAATTTTTCATGAATTGACACCACTGACCAATCTGGTTCAAACCTATTGAGGTTTCTCTGGGAGGCCCACGCTAAGATTTTTTTGATACTTGAGCATTATAATTAAACCAGCGCTATACACGAAAGAAGTCAAGTTTGGTTAATGCTAATGAAATAAAATAGGATGAATATATAATAGTTTAGTAACAAATTTGGGCTATATATTTGCACATTAGGGACGTGGGAGGTAAGCATAGCATATATTAAATACATAACCTATCCTAGCCTAGGTACCTCTCCCCCCATCTAAACCCCAAAAATCAATTTTTTAAATATTGTAAACTTAATGAGAAACCAAGATTTGCCACCAATTTATTTAGCAAATACCCGTTTTTCTGCTTTCGTGTCTGGTTTCCTTGTACAGTCTATAGTTCTGGTTTAGTTATAATGCACAACTAGCTTTTTTCTTCATCAGAGTGTCTATCAAAAGGATTTATCAAATTCCAATAAAACTTTATTGGACGCATGGGTCGAAGACTAGTACTATTTTGTACAACTTTTCCCTTATTCTTCATATAGACATGAAACAGTGGCGGATTCAGGGGGCGAGGCCCCCCCTCTAGCGTAGTCTAAAGTAGTGCAATTTACTTAATTAACTCAAGTTTGCGTTAATTAAACTTGCTCATAATGCAATTTTATCGGTTTAACCTATTTTGCCCCCCCCCTAAAAAAATTCTGGATCCGCCCCTGATATGAAAGCTGCTATTCTAAGTACTAATTTCAAAAATTGATTATTTAAATTTCCCTGGTATTGTTCAATCATAAAGTTTACGCTTGAAAGTTTAAAATTGCTCAAATCATGCACAGGATACATCAACGGAGCTTATTTCACCCACACTTGTATCTGCAATGTAGTCCGGGCGTAAGTTTCGACGCTAGCTAAATCTCAGTGTGAATGAGCCTGAACAAATCCAAATTTCTCCCTATTTCTTTCCATTGTAATTTTTTATTTCCCCTTGGGGTGTGAGAGTGAGTATTCATCCAATAGCGACTTCTTTACTGAGGAAATTGGCTACAGAGGGGGACTTATAGCTTGATAATTGAACTGTGAATAATCTTATGGTTCGAAATTGGGTGATAATTAGATATGTTTATGGCAATTACTTACAACTAGCACGACGTATTCCACATCGATATTCCATTGAGATTAAAAAGAGATAATTAAATAATTTAGGACATTAAATTGATTTTTGGATTAGTTGATTAGTTGACCCCAAGCAGTGCATAAATAAGAATTAAATACCAAAAATTAAGGGCAATAATAAGGCTGGGCGAGAGATATGGCGATTTAAAGTACCACATATTATTTATTTGCATGGACGTACCCAGAAAATAGGCATGGGAAGAGCTATGACTCATTAATTTCCTGAAGTAGAGCTTACTGACTTCCAAAAGATTTTTATGGTAAGAAAAAGTTGTTAAAGTCACAATAATTACTCAGCTTTGTTTTGGAGTCGAAAGATAGAAGTTTTTAATGCATTTGTTTCAAAAAAAAAACTAAAAAAAAAAATGATTTTATCAAAATATTATAGTCAAGTAATATGGTTATAGTCAATTATAACTAGAATTGGAAGACTAGTAATTTTAGTATGACTGAAGGTTCAATGAGAACAAATTGCTACGATAGGTACTATTTGTGAATTCCGTCGAAGAGCATTTTAATTGTAATAATATCAACACAGGGTTGTTTCTTCTATTTTGTTGGTGTTGTTTAGGAGAAAAATGAGTTCATATGACTGATGCTGTTGCGTCAACTTCTTAACTGGTCGAGAAAGCTAATTTTTTTACTTACTGAACTTCTTGCCAAAACAACCAATATTGACAAAGTTGGATACTGCCGATCATGGGTGTAGGCAGCATTTGCCAGCATATTTTCTAGGGGGGGGGGCAGTCGATAGTGTGTTGGAGTTTTATCAACTGCTTTTTCCAAACCATCTGCTTTTTCAGCAATATCTAATGTAAATTTGAAGGTCTAGGGGGCAGCTGCCCCCCCCCCCTTCCCCCTCCCTTTTCCCATGCTGCCGATCCAGTGTTGTGTTTTACACATAACACAGATCATGCATTGTGTTAGACAGAGCATCTGCATGAGTTAGGAATTAGATTGATTTATCTTTCTTTTACCACGAAGTTATACTTGAAGTACCAAGAAAATCAAAATAAAAGCATTTTCCTCCCTGGATCCATTTTAGGTCTATTCATACCAGAAAACTTTTTCTAAGATCATTCTTTAAGCTGTTTCAAAATTGTCAAGTTTAATTGTCAAAATTGTCATATATATATATATATATATATATATATATATATATATATATATATATATATATATATATATATATATATATATATATATATATATACTTGGTTTTATCAGCATCCACGTAACCAGTTAAACAATCAAGTTTAATTTTCCCTATTCTTGGTACTTTGACATTATATTTACCGAAGAAATTTTAAGTAGAGCTAAGTCTGATATGACATCAGGGGCAAGAATTTACGAGGGGTAAGGGGGGAGGAGAGGAAAGGATTTTTTTTTTTTCTTTAAATTAAGATGCAAAAAATGTATTTCTTAGAATCTAGGGGTTGAATTACGCTTCAAGTGCCTACCCCCAGAGCGGCCTCCCTCAATTGGCACTCATGTATGTCTCATTGACTATGAAGTGTAGTTTATGTGGATTGCGTTATTTTCGAATCTAAGAGGATTCTAGATCGAATTGATAAGCAGTTTAATCTCTGCAGGTGTTCCACTTACCATAAAGTCGTACAGCTTCCTCCGCTTTTCCGAGTGAGTTAGTAGAAACACAAGAATATGTTCCAAAATCACCCCGGGAAACTTCTCGGATCACTAAGCTGATAACAATCTGATAGCTGGAAATCCTCTCTTCATGAATCTCGTATTTCTGGCTGTAAGATTAAATGTCAATCACAGTACTAGAGAACGATCACCAAATCAAACGTAATCAAGATACTTCACAAACTGAATGTTTTACAGAAGTGAATGTTTCACAGAAGTCAACCTAGGTTGTAAGCAGTAGTAACTTTAGATTAACTACGGAAGTTAATTAAAGTGGAAATCCACCCTGAACGCTTATGAAGTACTAAAGGCTTATAATGGCAACATCTTCACAAGTTTCAATTGTATTACTCTCTTTCACTCTAATGAAAGTTTCAATATGTTTCAGTCTAATATTAACAGCAATGACGACGATGATTCAGATTTATTTCACTAAAGATACCCAGTAACTATCTCTGTGAAATTTACTAGAAAAGTAAATTCAAAGCTACTTTTCTATCGTTCCAGTTATTACAGCAACGTCAGCTGGAACGAAAAAAACGAGTGTAATCAGGCACGTATAGAGAAATATTTTAGGGGGAAGAGTCCAACTATAAAAAGAATACTGATTTCATAATTTGTATGAAGTTTGTAAAGAAATTGGGAAAATTTAGGAATTTGGGCGGGTAGCGATAATGCTGGTCGTAATTTGACTATTTCTGAGTATAATAACAAGAAACCTTCCTGGCAGAAATCTTTATAACAAATTGAGAGATGGCTGACCTAAGGTTGCGAAAAGGTGAGCCTAAAGACCTAACTTGTTAATTCTGTTGGTTTACTTTTGTGCCGCATTTTGCGAGCCAATTACA
Organism: Artemia sp. Qi Xiang Cuo; assembly: GCF_049724085.1. Lineage (NCBI taxonomy): Eukaryota > Metazoa > Arthropoda > Branchiopoda > Anostraca > Artemiidae > Artemia > Artemia sp. Qi Xiang Cuo. Next base: position 17,212,498 of record NC_142809.1, on the reverse strand, counting down.
TTATTAATTGTCTCTGACGAGAAAATACTTCTGTTCTTTTAGAATCAAATAAGCTAATGATTTGGTTCCAAACAGTTCGTGGTAACGAATTGTAAGTAAGGAGTGACTCGTGCCCAATAGTAACCAAAACTCTAGAAAACAGAATTTTTATAATCAGTACCTGTTGAAAAAAAGAAAGAAAAAAAAAAGAAGAAAAACGGGAGACAGATCAGTGTTACCGATGCAAAAAAGTGATTTTCCTTTTTCATGGACGGGGACTGTAACTTCCCTGTACAAGGTTTTCGACCATATGGTTCAATATATGGTTCCAAAAAATCTGATTTTTTAAATGTATCTATTGTTATCAAAATTCCGTTTTTTAGAGTTTCGGTTGCTTTTGAGCCGAGTCGCTCCTTGCTTACACTTCGTTACCACGAAATGTTTGATTAAACATCCCTTGTGTTTTAGGAGTCATTCTTAAAGAATCTGGACAAAGAGTCAAACATTAACGTGAAGAGCAAGGTTTAAAGGAGGGGGAAACCCCTCATATACCGAATAATTTCTTTTCATTTTAAGTTTTAATGTTGCTCAGTATTTTCAGTAGAAAAATCTTGTTTTTTTTATTTAATGTATGATCATTTTTTAAATAATGTTGGGGAAATACAGATCCTCTCCATGAAATATCTCTCCCAGCACAGAAAATTTCTTCTATGTACCCCCCCGCAGGAAAATTCCCACAGACAACTGCATCCTCGCAGACCCCTCCCCCCGGGAAGAGATTTTCCCGGGAAGTTTCCAAAGGAAGGGAGAAAACTTCCTTCTGTGGAAAACTTTTCCGGGAAATTCCCCCTTCCAGTGGAAAGTTATTCCATCGGAAAGCTCCCACCTGAATAATTTCTACCAGCATAAATTCCTCCATGGAGAATCCCCCCTCCTCTCTGCAAAAAAATCTCCCAGACAATTCCAAACCCGCTGAAAATTTCCCCTGGACAATTCCTCCGGGACATATCCTCATATAAAATTGAATCGGCAAAGAGAAATTAAGACAAATAGAAATAATTTTGCATAGGAATTCCGGCAAATGCCCCCAATGTAAATTCCCCTGGATAGATAACACTCGGAAACTCCCCTCCCCACGGAAAACTCGCTCTGTGGAAAACCCCCCGACCCCCGAAAAATGTCTGTATACTTCCTAATAGCATATACTATACGTCAACAATGGGCAAATTATCTAAAATAGAAGACATTCCCCAGGGACTGTGTGTGTGGAGGGGGTCCCCATAGTCATAGTTATAGGACAAAAAAAAAAATTTTTAAACACGAAAAACGGGTTTTAATTTTATAAAAACCATTGAACTACAAAACAATTATTTATGCACAAAAGCCCCGAATTTTTCGGCCCCACAACCGGGTGCCTTTATCAACGTAAAAAAAAATAAAAAAAATAAATAAAGCAAAAAAAAAAACAACTTAAATTACATTACAATAAAACATACTAAACACATAAAGAGAACAAAAAGCAAAAACGAAAGAAAAATATAAATAAATAAGAACAAAACTCACATATTAATTAAACACTTCCATGCACTGAATGTATTTCAACTGGCCTCCTATCAGTATATAAATGGAAATATATTAAATAAAAACTTCAATTTCCTTAATTTCTATATTTATTCTACTCTAATCCTCACAGTATATAAATTGAAATCTATCAAAAATGAAGAATATATTTATACTTAGACCAAAACAATAAAAGGTCAACTAACCCCCGGTCCATAACCCTTAATTAAATTTCACAAGTTCATCAACCATTTTATGAATTATAAATTGAATGGATTCGTTTTGTTGCAAGCTTAGCTGCAGTTCGTTTACTTTTCTCATCATTTAACCCATTCTGACCTTTGTTCGCCATGGTCATCTTTCGTTTCAGAAATATTATTAAAATTAGTATTGGTTGAATATCTTGCCTGCATTTTAATTAAACTATTATAAATTGAATTGATCCCAAATTCCCCTTTATCTCTATTGATACTAGTACCCCCATATATTATCTTTTTTATTTCTATAATTTCCCTGAAGCTTTGTAAAAGTCCTACAGACGTATCTACTATTTTTGTTTGATCAAATAAAATACTGTGATGAAGAAAATTATAAAGGTGTTCTGCAACCGCTGACTCAAACGTTTCTGGTGTTTTGTTTTGTTTTAGAGCGTAATCTATTGCATTCTTGTGTTGTTCTAGCCTATTTTCTAAAGTTTGTTGCGTTCTACCCCCATAAAATTTTCCACAAGAACATGGAATTTTGTATACTCCCTTTTTCAAATTTCTCGGTATCTTGTCTTTCCCTTTATTTAACAACGAGCTTATATTATGTCCTGATTTAAATGCTGTATTTATATTATGTTTTTTTAATTCTCTTCTTAATTTTTGTGATAAAATTGGTACAAAAGGCAAAGTTATGTAATTTGTTTCTTGATTTGACCCATCTTCTTCTAATATTTTTAGCTCCGTCAACTTTTTTTTCCTCTTTTCAATTATTTGAGAAATCATTTTTTCCGGAGCGCCATTACCTATTAGAATATCCTTAATAAAAATTAGTTCATTTCTTATGTATCCTGGTGATGCTAATTTTAATACCCTATCCACTAAAGAAATAACCACACCCCTTTTTACTTGGATCGGGTGATTTGATGTGAAAGACAAATAACGGTTGTTACTAGTCGGTTTACGGTAAATTGAAAATGCTCGTTCATTATTATTTCTATGGATCAAAATATCTAGAAACGGTAACTTATTATCTGTTTCCTTTTCAATTGTAAAAATTAACTCTCCTCCCAAATTATTTAAATGTTCCAAGAAACCTTCAATTTCTGATTCCCCGTAATTCCAAATAATTAAAATATCATCCATATATCTGCCCCAAAATTTAGGTTTAAAAAAATATGTTTCTATAGCTAAATTTTCAACATACTCTACATAAATATTTGCTAACAACGGACTTAAAGGCCCTCCCATTGCTAAACCCCTAATTTGATGGTAAAAATTATCTCTAAACCTGAAATAGTTAGTATATCTGCTAGTTATTTTGACTAAATTTAATATAGTTTCCAGTTCAATTCCCGAAGGTAATTTTTCTATCTCATTTTTTCGTTCCTCAAGTTTTTTGGATAAAATACAAAACGATTTATCAAAAGGACTATACGTATAGCCTACATGGATTTTATATAGAAACTGAACAATCTAGATTCTTCGGATATTTCTACACTTATAAGTTTGTCTTTTAAAAATTTTGAGTTTTTTATATACGAATTTTGGAGATATAATAATGGTTTAAGTGTCATTGCTGCCCATTTCTCGATTTTTACCGTTGGTGAATTTGTTGTTGAAACAATAGGTCTTAAGGGGATGCCTGTTTTATGTATTTTTGGCAAACCATATATTCTAGGGCTAACTGATCCCCTTGGAAAGAACTTGTGATACATCTGGGGTGTGATACTTCCATTTGTTTTAAGGTCCTCTAAATCTTTTCTTAATCTTTTAGCATACAAATTAGTTGGGTCCGAGTTAAGTTTTTTATATGTTGAAGTATCACTTAGAATTGTTTCTATTTTACTGTCATAATCATCTTTTTCTAGTATTACTACTGTATTGCTCTTATCCGCTTTAGTTATTATTAAAGAATCATCTTTTTTTTAAATCTTTTAAAATTTTAATATCTTTGTTCTTAACTTTTTCTTGATAAATACCAAAATCTGTTAAAATATTTACTACCCTTAGTCTTAATTCATCTACATTATTTATATCTTTTGTAAACTTATGGATCCCTGTTTCAATCTTTGAAATAATTTCCTCTATCTGTACATTTTGAGGATTTAGTCCAAATTTTATACCTCTTTCAAGGATTTCCTTTTGTTCTTTGGTTAACTCCTTTTTGCTTAAATTAATCACCCCAGGACCTGGGAAATAATTAGGCTTATACATTGATAGTTTTTGTTTTTCTTTTTCCCTTTTTAACTGCAAAAATTTTTGGTTTAGTTTGTCCTTAGATAATCTTAGAATATGTTGAAAAGAATTTTTAAAGATTGATATAATTTGTTGGAAATCATTTGTATTAATGGAATTACCAAGGCTATATTTTAAACAATCTATTTCTTTTACAACTTGTGATCGCTGGAAACGTTTATCTTTCAGCACATGGTTTAAGTTTAGTAAATTTACCTTTCTCGTGTGCTTTTCTTCATTATATGTATTTAAAAGATAATTAAAACGAAACGATTTTGGAATTAGTTTATTTACTTTGCACTTTTCTAAAAACTTTTGTTGTGTAATTATATTGGCATGTTTTTTTGCTAAATTCAAAAATTATAAAATTCAATTGGTCTTTTGCCACCTGTAGGCTAGACGTAAATAATTTCTTAGACCACACTGCTTTTCCATTAAAATATGATCCGGAAAAAATCCGGAAAAAATGATTTCTCAAATAATTGAAAAGAGGAAAAAAAAAAAGTTGATGGAGCCAAAAATATTAGAAGAAGATGGGTCAAATCAAGAAACAAATTACATAACTTTGCCTTTTGTACCAATTTTATCACAAAAATTAAGAAGAGAATTAAAAAAACATAATATAAATACAGCATTTAAATCAGGACATAATATAAGCTCGTTGTTAAATAAAGGGAAAGACAAGATACCGAGAAATTTGAAAAAGGGAGTATACAAAATTCCATGTTCTTGTGGAAAATTATATGTGGGTAGAACGCAACAAACTTTAGAAAATAGGCTAGAACAACACAAGAATGCAATAGATTACGCTCTAAAACAAAACAAAACACCAGAAACGTTTGAGTCAGCGGTTGCAGAACATCTTTATAATTTTCCTCATCACAGTATTTTATTTGATCAAACAAAAATAGTAGATACGGCTGTAGGACTTTTACAAAGCTTCAGGGAAATTATAGAAATAAAAAAGATAATATATGGGGGTACTAGCATCAATAGAGATAAAGGGGAATTTGGGATCAATTCAATTTATAATAGTTTAATTAAAATGCAGGCAAGATATTCAAACAATACTGATTTTAATAATATTTCTGAAACGAAAGATGACCTTGCGAACAAAGGTCAGAATGGGTTAAATGATGAAAAAAGTAAACGACCGGCAGCTAAGCTTGCAACCAAACTAATCCATTCAATTTATAATTCATAAAATGTTTGATGAACTTGTGAAATTTAATTAAGGGTTATGGACCGGGGGGTTAGTTGACATTTTAATATGTTGGTCTAAGTATAAATATATTCTTCATTTTTCATAGATTTCAATTTATATACTGGGAGGAGGCGAGTAGAATCAATATAGACATTCAGTACATGGAAGTGTTTATTTAATACATTTCCATTTATATACTGAGAGGAGGCCAGTTGAAAGACATTCAGTGCATGGAAGTGTTTAATTAATATGTGAGTTTTGTTCTTATTTATTTATATTTTTCTTTCGTTTTTGCTTTTTGTTCTCTTTATGTGTTTAGTATGTTTTATTGTAATGTAATTTAAGTTGTTTTTTTTTTTGCGTTATTTAATTATTTTTTTTTTACGTTGATAAATGCTACCCGGTTGGGGGCCCAAAAAATCGGTGCTTTTTTTCATAATTAATTGTTTTGTAGTTCACTGCTTGTTAGAAAATTAAAACCCGTTTTTCGTGTTTAAAAATTTTTTTTTTTGTTTTTAATGGAAAAGCAGTGTGGTCTAAGAAATTATTTATAGTTATAGGACCTTTCAGCTATGCTGAACAAAATGGCAATCTCAAAATTTGATCGAACGATTTTGGGGAAAAAAGGATTTGGAACAGGGGCTATTTGCTTCTAATCTTATTTGTCACTTAAAAATGGCACTAAAACCTAAATTTCCGTTCAAATAAGCCCTCTCTCGGTATTCTAGGACCATTGGTTCGATACGATAACCTCTGGGAAAAAACAACAAAAACAACAAATGAACACGCATTTCATGCAAAATTCCACATTTTTGTAGATAGAATCTTGAGTAAACTGAACTATTGGGTAAAACTAAACTTAATGAGTCTTATATATTTGGAATCATTATATAAAGCCAATTCTTTTGATGCATTGATATAAAACTTCCGTTTTTTAGAGTTTCGGTTACCATTGAGTCAATTCACTCCTTACTTATAGTTTGTATTTGTTACCATGAACTGTTTGATATAATTTAATGTTATACGTGTATTTGGTTGCATATAAATTTGACTCAGCACATGTTTTGGCTCCTAGTTTGTAATTCTAAAATAATTGAAAAAAATCATTTCATTTAGTTTATAATATTTTATTAATTATATTTTGTTTACTACTACTTCTCTATTATTATTCTTCTAAAGTCCATGTTGTCCATGTTGTCCATATCTCAGTATTTGTCCCTGGTGTTTAAAAGCCAATGTCAGAACATTACAAGCAACATTGGAGCAATGCATTAGGAATCTGATTTGTACAGAGCAACAAAAACTAAAGAGCATAGTCAAAACTCTTTTAGTTCTTATGTGTTAAAAACTAATTCTTCAACACTGGTTGTATATAAATTTAGTTGTATATAAATTTGATTTAGTACATATTTTCACCTGTAAATATCAATTTTGAAATGATTAAAATAAATTCATTTTAGTTATATTTTATTTAATATTACTTCTGGATTACTATTTTTCTAAGCTCCCAGTCGTTTTATCTGTATTTAGTTATTGGGATTAAAATGCAGCTTAGGAAAATTACACGTAACAAGGGAGGAATGAGTTAGAACATGATTTGAAGCAACGAAATTAAAGAACGATTGCCAAAACTCCTTAATTTTTAGGTGTTTAAAAACTTATATTTAAAACCCTCTTTTACGCTTTGTCCCATTTTCAGTTTGATAAGTTGACTATTTGACTAAAGACTATTTGTTATCATTGACTATTTGACTAAAGACTATAAGTTGACTATTTGACTGTAGTTGACTAAAGACTATCTTCTCCGAAAGGAGATTTAATGAGTTATTTATGTTTGGTTGCATTCAAGTCAGACCCGAGACAAATTTACATCCTTAAATATTAATTTCAAAAATAAGTGAAAAAATTTGTATTTTTTTATTTATTCTACTTATTACTATTATGATGAATTAGAATTCAATCTGTATAACTAAAGGGCAATAGCCGAAATCCTCTAAGTTCTTAGGAGTTCAAAAAAGTTTTAAAAACTCACTGTTTAGTCCCCCTCCCTTATTTTTTAAGGTTGATCATTCATAATTGTACCAAAACACAGTTGTTTGACTAAAGACTATTTTCTCCGAAAGGAGATTTAATGAGTTATTTATGTTTGGTTGCATTCAAGTCAGACCCGAGACAAATTTACATCCTTAAATATTAATTTCAAAATAAGTGAAAAATTTTTCAATTTTTATTTATTCTACTTATTACTATTATGATGAATTAGAATTCAATCTGTATAACTAAAGGGCAATAGCCGAAATCCTCTAAGTTCTTAGGAGTTCAAAAAAGTTTTAAAAACTCACTGTTAGTCCCCATCCCTTATTTTTTAAGGTTGATCATTCATAACTGTACCAAAACACAGTTGTTTGACTAAAGACTATTTTCTCCGAAAGGAGATTTAATGAGTTATTTATGTTTGGTTGCATTCAAGTCAGACCCGAGACAAATTTACATCCTAAAATATTAATTTCAAAATAAGTGGAAAAATTTGTAATTTTTATTTATTCTACTTATTACTATTGTGATGAATTATAATTCAATCTGTATAACTAAAGGACAATAGCCGAAATCCTCTAAGTTCTTAGGAGTTCAAAAAAGTTTTAAAAACTCACTGTTTAGTCCCCCTCCCTTATTTTTTAAGGTTGATCATTCATAACTGTACCAAAACACAGTTGTTTGACTAAAGACTATTTTCTCCGAAAGGAGATTTAATGAGCTATTAATGTTTGGTTGCATTCAAGTCAGACCCGAGACAAATTTACATCCTTAAATATTAATTTCAAAATAAGTCGAAAAATGTGTAATTTTTATTTATTCTACTTATTACTATTAGGATGAATTATAATTCAATCTGTATAACTAAAGGGCAATCGCCGAAATCCTCTAAGTTCTTAGGAGTTCAAAAAAGTTTTAAAAACTCACTGTTTAGTCCCCCTCCCTTATTTTTTAAGGTTGATCATTCATAACTGTACCAAAACACAGTTGTTTGACTAAAGACTATTTTCTCCGAAAGGAGATTTAATGAGCTATTAATGTTTGGTTGCATTCAAGTCAGACCCGAGACAAATTTACATCCTTAAATATTAATTTCAAAATAAGTGGAAAAATTTGTAATTTTTATTTATTCTACTTATTACTATTATGATGAATTATAATTCAATCTGTATAACTAAAGGGCAATAGCCGAAATCCTCTAAGTTCTTAGGAGTTCAAAAAAGTTTTAAAAACTCACTGTTTAGTCCCTCTCCCTTATTTTTTAAGGTTGATCATTCATAACTGTACCAAAACACAGTTGTTTGACTAAAGACTATTTTCTCCGATAGGAGATTTAATGAGTTATTTATGTTTGGTTGCATTCAAGTCAGACCCGAGACAAATTTACATCCTTAAATATTAATTTCAAAATAAGTGAAAATTTTTTTAATTTTTATTTATTCTACTTATTACTATTATGATGAATTAGAATTCAATCTGTATAACTAAAGGGCAATAGCCGAAATCCTCTAAGTTCTTAGGAGTTCAAAAAAGTTTTAAAAACTCACTGTTAGTCCCCATCCCTTATTTTTTAGGTTGATCATTCATAACTGTACCAAAACACAGTTGTTTGACTAAAGACAATTTTCTCCGAAAGGAGATTTAATGAGTTATTTATGTTTGGTTGCATTCAAGTCAGACCCGAGACAAATTTACATCCTTAAATATTAATTTCAAAATAAGTGAAAAAAATTTTATTTTTTTATTTATTCTACTTATTACTATTATGATGAATTATAATTCAATTTGTATAACTAAAGGGCAATAGCCGAAATCCTCTAAGTTCTTAGGAGTTCAAAAAAGTTTTAAAAACTCACTGTTTAGTCCCTCTCCCTTATTTTTTAAGGTTGATCATTCATAACTGTACCAAAACACAGTTGTTTGACTAAAGACTATTTTCTCCGATAGGAGATTTAATGAGTTATTTATGTTTGGTTGCATTCAAGTCAGACCCGAGACAAATTTACATCCTTAAATATTAATTTCAAAATAAGTGAAAATTTTTTTAATTTTTATTTATTCTACTTATTACTATTATGATGAATTAGAATTCAATCTGTATAACTAAAGGGCAATAGCCGAAATCCTCTAAGTTCTTAGGAGTTCAAAAAAGTTTTAAAAACTCACTGTTAGTCCCCATCCCTTATTTTTTAGGTTGATCATTCATAACTGTACCAAAACACAGTTGTTTGACTAAAGACTATTTTCTCCGAAAGGAGATTTAATGAGTTATTTATGTTTGGTTGCATTCAAGTCAGACCCGAGACAAATTTACATCCTTAAATATTAATTTCAAAATAAGTGGAAAAATTTGTAATTTTTATTTATTCTACTTATTACTATTATGATGAATTATAATTCAATCTGTATAACTAAAGGGCAATAGCCGAAATCCTCTAAGTTCTTAGGAGTTCAAAAAAGTTTTAAAAACTCACTGTTTAGTCCCTCTCCCTTATTTTTTAAGGTTGATCATTCATAACTGTACCAAAACACAGTTGTTTGACTAAAGACTATTTTCTCCGATAGGAGATTTAATGAGTTATTTATGTTTGGTTGCATTCAAGTCAGACCCGAGACAAATTTACATCCTTAAATATTAATTTCAAAATAAGTGAAAATTTTTTTAATTTTTATTTATTCTACTTATTACTATTATGATGAATTAGAATTCAATCTGTATAACTAAAGGGCAATAGCCGAAATCCTCTAAGTTCTTAGGAGTTCAAAAAAGTTTTAAAAACTCACTGTTAGTCCCCATCCCTTATTTTTTAGGTTGATCATTCATAACTGTACCAAAACACAGTTGTTTGACTAAAGACTATTTTCTCCGAAAGGAGATTTAATGAGTTATTTATGTTTGGTTGCATTCAAGTCAGACCCGAGACAAATTTACATCCTTAAATATTAATTTAAAAATAAGTGAAAAAATTTTTATTTTTTTATTTATTCTACTTATTACTATTATGATGAATTATAATTCAATCTTTATAACTAAAGGGCAATAGCCGAAATCCTCTAAGTTCTTAGGAGTTCAAAAAAGTTTTAAAAACTCACTGTTTAGTCCCCCTCCCTTATTTTTTAAGGTTGATCATTCATAACTGTACCAAAACACAGTTGTTTGACTAAAGACTATTTTCTCCGAAAGGAGATTTAATGAGTTATTTATGTTTGGTTGCATTCAAGTCAGACCCGAGACAAATTTACATCCTTAAATATTAATTTCAAAATAAGTGAAAAATTTTTCAATTTTTATTTATTCTACTTATTACTATTATGATGAATTAGAATTCAATCTGTATAACTAAAGGGCAATAGCCGAAATCCTCTAAGTTCTTAGGAGTTCAAAAAAGTTTTAAAAACTCACTGTTAGTCCCCATCCCTTATTTTTTAAGGTTGATCATTCATAACTGTACCAAAACACAGTTGTTTGACTAAAGACTATTTTCTCCGAAAGGAGATTTAATGAGTTATTTATGTTTGGTTGCATTCAAGTCAGACCCGAGACAAATTTACATCCTAAAATATTAATTTCAAAATAAGTGGAAAAATTTGTAATTTTTATTTATTCTACTTATTACTATTGTGATGAATTATAATTCAATCTGTATAACTATAGGACAATAGCCGAAATCCTCTAAGTTCTTAGGAGTTCAAAAAATTTTTAAAAACTCACTGTTTAGTCCCCCTCCCTTATTTTTTAAGGTTGATCATTCATAACTGTACCAAAACACAGTTGTTTGACTAAAGACTATTTTCTCCGAAAGGAGATTTAATGAGCTATTAATGTTTGGTTGCATTCAAGTCAGACCCGAGACAAATTTACATCCTTAAATATTATTTTCAAAATAAGTCGAAAAATGTGTAATTTTTATTTATTCTACTTATTACTATTAGGATGAATTATAATTCAATCTGTATAACTAAAGGGCAATCGCCGAAATCCTCTAAGTTCTTAGGAGTTCAAAAAAGTTTTAAAAACTCACTGTTTAGTCCCCCTCCCTTATTTTTTAAGGTTGATCATTCATAACTGTACCAAAACACAGTTGTTTGACTAAAGACTATTTTCTCCGAAAGGAGATTTAATGAGTTATTTATGTTTGGTTGCATTCAAGTCAGACCCGAGACAAATTTACATCCTTAAATATTAATTTCAAAATAAGTGGAAAAATTTGTAATTTTTATTTATTCTACTTATTACTATTATGATGAATTATAATTCAATCTGTATAACTAAAGGGCAATAGCCGAAATCCTCTAAGTTCTTAGGAGTTCAAAAAAGTTTTAAAAACTCACTGTTTAGTCCCTCTCCCTTATTTTTTAAGGTTGATCATTCATAACTGTACCAAAACACAGTTGTTTGACTAAAGACTATTTTCTCCGATAGGAGATTTAATGAGTTATTTATGTTTGGTTGCATTCAAGTCAGACCCGAGACAAATTTACATCCTTAAATATTAATTTCAAAATAAGTGAAAATTTTTTTAATTTTTATTTATTCTACTTATTACTATTTTGATGAATTAGAATTCAATCTGTATAAGTAAAGGGCAATAGCCGAAATCCTCTAAGTTCTTAGGAGTTCAAAAAAGTTTTAAAAACTCACTGTTAGTCCCCATCCCTTATTTTTTAGGTTGATCATTCATAACTGTACCAAAACACAGTTGTTTGACTAAAGACTATTTTCTCCGAAAGGAGATTTAATGAGTTATTTATGTTTGGTTGCATTCAAGTCAGACCCGAGACAAATTTACATCCTTAAATATTAATTTCAAAATAAGTGAAAAAATTTTTATTTTTTTATTTATTCTACTTATTACTATTATGATGAATTATAATTCAATCTTTATAACTAAAGGGCAATAGCCGAAATCCTCTAAGTTCTTAGGAGTTCAAAAAGTTTTAAAAACTCATTGTTTAGTCCCCCTCCCTTATTTTTTAAGGTTGATCATTCATAACTGTACCAAAACACAGTTGTTTTAAAATCAATGTGAAATTGAATGCTATGTATGCCTCGGTACATAGTTTCGCCCCCTACTTATTAAATTTTAAAATAACTTCAAAATTTATTTTATTTATTTTATTCTATCAATTATTACTTTCTACTTTCGTTGGGCTTGTTTAGAAGCATACTCACATAAGCTAGGCTTTTAGTGTGTTGCTCATTGATTTTGTGTGTTTGTAATAAATTATTGTGCTATTTCCATGTTTTTTTCCTTTTCTTAATGGCCTGGTTCACTTTTCTGACCTTATTTTTTAGCATGAATTGTTTCAGTTATCCGTTACCAAATTTATACTTTTAGTGTCCCCTTTTAAGTTTTTCTTAAACACTGCAATTCCAAATACGACAGCCTTTCCAGAATATTTTACAAATATTTACCGGAATTTCATTTCTTAGCCTTTGTTTTGGAGAAAATCTCCAGAAGATATTCCAATTGCATACGTAATTAAGCTCTGTTTGAATCAGTTCCGTATGAGTTGTTATTAACATAGAGGGGATTAAGAGATTATCCTTAACGAAATTTGACCCAAGTCAAACTGGAAATGAAGAAGGAAATAAGCCAGTTAAATATCCATTGGATATCGATGAAAAATTAACTCTCGAAGGTCCTCCACAAGCTATACTTCTTGGGACTTTTAGCGCCTAAGTCTATTTATGTAATTATTGTAGTATTTAATAAGTTGAATTGAATTGAAGTCACAAGACTTCGAGCGTATGGCTGTCAATAAGATATCTCGGCAATAAATCGAGAAAGACTGGGGGTATTAAGTCGAAATTTCCGAAGCTACTGCTATAACTACTGCTGCTTTTACAATTTAAATAGATAAAAAGGGTGTAAGTGTATCCAGGTTATCAAAGAATATAAAAAAAAAACATCAAACATCAAAATTTCAGTACAAAATGAAGATACAAATGAAAGAAATTTTGAAAAATCTATAGGAGGACACAGTTTTGCTTTTTTAAATTTTTTTCAGTACAAATATCACAAAAGCTATTTTTTAAATTATAAAAGAGAGAATTCTCCGTGCTCCCTAGATGGCTCCCTGGGAAGTCATAAGACCCAGACAAAGAAGACTTATCAAAGAGGACAACTATGAAATAATCAGAGGTCTAGCCTGAATAAGGTTTTAATTTTTTGGGGGAAGGGTAATTCAGAAAATGTTGTATTATCCATTATAGGTAACTGAAGTATCATTTTAAAGTTCCACTACAATCTAGAGGGTGTTACATTAGTAGCAAAATCTGCAGAAGAAATTAAGGTATTTTTAGAATTTACTTTGGATTACCTAGGTCTCACAAGGGTTCCAGTTCCTGAAAATATAAGGGGGGATAGTGATCTTCCATATCTCAGAATGAAGATACAGATGAAAAAATTTTTTAAAATCTTTAGGAGGACACATTTTTACTTTTTTTTCTCAATTTTTTCAGTACAAATATCAAAAAAGCTATTTTTCAAATTATAAAAGAGAGAATTCTTCCTGGGATATCAAAAGATTGAAGCTAAATGTCAATATAAGGGAAGTTGTAGCTTTTAGTAAGTTATGAACAATACTGAGAAAATTTTCAATAAAAAACGCGGATAACAGGTGAGGTATATGTAGGCAAAAAGGCAAAAAAAGTAAGACAAAAGGTATAAACAGACGAAAAGGAGGAAATATTTTATCTAAAAAAGGAAGGGGGTGGGGAAATCAGATTTTGATCTTCTCTTTGCATAAATGCCAGCTGAAAATCACTTTGTTATTTTTTAAAAATGGAATTAAGAAAAATTAATGATGTTTTTCTTTGTGTGTTTTGTTTTGGATCCACGGTGGGACGGCCTCCCATACCCCTCTTGCCCTGCATGTCTTCCCTGCCCAGCATTTCTTTTCTCCATTCTTTTCTTTTATTCCTTGTTTTCTAAGTTTTTATTGTTATTTTTTTGTTAATTACGTTAATTTTGCTATTATTATTATGACGAGAAGTTTTGTTTTGTGCGTGTCCCAATGTTTACACACCCAGCCTTACGAGCTCTGCTCTCTGTTGGGGGTTAAATCCAAATTCAGAATTTGGATAATTGTTACATTCAACACCCAAATGTGAATGGTGGCTAGCGTTTAACCACCCTCCGTGGAAAATACCCCCGAGGCAAGACCTATTTTCATTTCACACGTGCTGTGACGCATAATCGAGTGAATACCTGTTTTGTTGAATACCTCAGCTGGCTGGCACTGGACTTTTTAACATTTATTTAGAATATTTGATTTGAATCACTAGGCCCTGTGCGTTGGAACCTACTCGGATGCTCTAGTAAGGCTCAGCCCTCCCTTAAAGATAAGTATTTTGCTATTTTTATCTTGCTACTGGTAATAATGGCTTTAAAACAGTTTGATCTTGCTCTTGCGAAGTTCAAGGATTATCCCCTCTGGCCAGTAAGAATAATAAAGGCTGGTAAAGATACACGAGGAAAAGGCAGTTTATACGGCATTTTGCTATGGATCGCATGATGATTTTCGCCTCGTGGATGCAAATCTCCAAGTTTATGATCCTATCACTGATAATTTGTCTGCTCCTGCTACAAAAAAAGCTTTTGAAGGGTTTGCTGCTGCGCCTGATATTTGCAAGAGACTGTCAAAAACATACCTTGCACATAGAGGTAATGATAAAAGCAAAGCAAATGGCCCAGCATTAGCATTACCTAGCAGTATTAGCCCGATACAACAGCAACTTGTAGCTACCCAAGCTGAACTGGATAAAACAAAAAATGACCTGATGGAAAGTATAACTCAAAAAGTTTCGGAAAAACTTGCTAGCTCAAGCTCTCTTAAGGAATCGACTGCGCTTATTGTTAGTCAAATATAAAATGATGTCACGCTTGAATTTAACCGCAAGTTTCAGCTAATCGGAAAGTCGCTAAAGGGACTGAGTAACGAACTTGAAAATTTAGAGGACAGACTGAACAGGCTTGAGAATAATTTGAATGGTTATGAACAAAATCGCTACTAGACAGTCTGGTTTTTCACGGTGCAGGTAGCAAACTGGAGTTGACACTCGTTCTGCTGTGTTGCTAATTATTAATCAGAAGATGTCTTTGCCTGAAATTAATACAACTGAGGTCGTGAACGTGTGTAGACTTAGACTGAATAATGCTACTACAACTGATTCAACTCAGGCGGTCCCATCTGTTCCAAGGGTCGCTCCGATAATTGTGAAGTTTTCGAACAAAGGCATTGCTTGTAAAGTGTTCAAGGCCAAAGCCGAGTTTGCCTCTAATGTTATTTTCGTTGCGGAATCTCTGGGCCAAGCAGAGACGAGATATTCTGAATGCGGCAAAAGTCAAATTCGGTCAGTGGATTGCTTGGTCTGATCGGGGTCAAATATTGGCGAAACCTAATGACGGGACTCCAATAAAAAAGACACGGTCTCGCGCTGACTGTATCTAGTTTGTTTTTTTGTTTGTTTATTTGTTGTTTTTTTGTTTTTCTTCAGGATGATTGTATCCAAGAGTTACTTTCTCATGGATTGTTTGTTTATTTTCCCTTTTCTTGTTTTTTTTTTCTACAAAATGAGTCGCTAGTTTTTATGTTCATTTTTTCTTCTCTATTTTTTAATCTTTTTTGTATTATTTTTCTCAAAAATTTTGTTTGTTTCTATTTATTTTGGATGCACTTTTCGGTATTTTTCTCTTTTTATTACTTGAATTCTGTCGTTTTTTGATGGATCTGTCTGAATGACGGCAGTTTAGCCTGGAAAATTGTTTATCGAGAGGAGTTGTTCGTGATGATGATTGTCCAATAACAGATCTGAAGCCTGTGAGAAGTAGTACATTTATCCGGTCGGCGCAAAGTTTTCTAGCACAACAAAGTGACTCGTGCCTTCAACAAGGTTCGTGGAATGTACATATTACGACGGGTTATCTGGATATACTCCAGCTATTACACGATTTTTCGTCGAAGCTTGATATAATTGGAGATTGTGAATCATTTCTAAGTGCAGACCATTCTCTATCGCTCATTCATTTCCAGGGTACAATGTCCGTGTGAAGAGCCAAGCTTCAATGAACCGTGGTGGGAATACATTTTTGGTAAAAGAGGGAATTGGGTATGGTGTACGGGATGACCTTTGTGTTTGGAATGAAGGTAAGGTAGAACTTTTTTCAATAGAGGTTGATTTAAATGGTAAAAATAATATTATTAGTATGGTGTATAGGCCGCCCAGTGCTCACTTGGATGATTTTATTGACAAATTTAATAAGCTGCTTGCTAAACTACCCCCAGGCTGTAGCCATACTGTGATGAGCGATTTCAATTTTAGCCTTCTTGATTTGTCTGAAATGAACGGTGATTTTTTAAATTTTATGATTTTGAGTGATTTGTATCCCCTCGTGTCTGTGCCAACCAGAATAACTTCACAAAGTGAAACATTAATCGACAATATTTTTGTCCGATCGAATGATCTTCACAAGAGCTTTGCTGACGTGATAGTTTTTCCTGGATCTGACCATCTTCTGGTCATAGCTACAATTAATCACCCTGTGAAAAAAAAAATGCGAAATAAGAAGGTCGTAACTAGATTGATGAAAAAAGAAAATTCAAAAATTTGCATAAGATATTAGTATTGTTGAATGGAGCCCAGTTCTTGCAGAAAAAGAATGCCCTTTTAAAGCATTAGATGGCCTTATGTCAACCATTTTACCTATTGATAAAACAACATGCCCTTTAAAGGCTTTAAAGTCTAAAAAACTTATTCCATGAAAGCCATGAATATCGATGGAAATAATTGATGAATTGGAACTGAGAAATAGGCTATATGAGAAATATTTGGATGTTTGGAGCGATGAATCACTTAACCTATTTAAAACACAGATGAATTTAGTGAACAAACTCCGACGAAAAGCAATCTAGGAATCTTATAGCTGCAAACTTGTGGATAGTAAAGGAAACATGAAAGATACCTGGAGGGCAATTAATGATCTTGTTAGTGACCAAGAAGATAAGAGTAGTGAAGAAGTATGTTTAAGTGGATGCGACAGTGAGGATAAAAGTCCAGTAGTAAATAAATTTGGTGAATGTTTCTCTAACATCGGACCTGAAGTGCAAACTAGTGTTTATAATAAGTATCTAGAAATGCAATAGTATTCGTGATGAAAGAGGTGAACCTTTGGAAATGAGTTTTAGTTTGTGTACCAGTGAAGAAGTGAGTAAGATTGTAAAGTCACTGAAGCCTAATTCAGCTGGAGTTGATGGTTTGTCCCTTCGAGGGCTAAAAGTGATTTTAGGTTACATACTACCCTGTCTGGTTTTTATTATAAACCTTTCTCTAGAAAAGGGTAAGTTTCCTGAACAGCTTAAAGTCGCAAAGGTCCATTAAGGCCCCTCCATAAAGGTGGCTGCAAAAGTGATATTGAAAACTGGAGACCGATATCGATTTTACCTCTTTTTTTCAAAAATATTAGAAAAAGTCGTCCACAAACGCCTCTATGATTTTCTCCAGGTAAATAGTTTACTCAGTGGGACTCGGTTTAGATTCCGTAAGGGACACTCCACAACGCATGCCTTGCACCATTTATTGGTGTGCGTATGTGGTGCGATGGATAAAGGCTATTTGCCTATGTCGATTTTCATTGATATTAGAAAGGCATTCGATACCGTAGATTTCAAGATCTTGCTTGACAGACTGAAGTGTATGGGAATTCGTGGCACCTCCCTTCAGTGGCTGCATAGTTATCTTCATGGAAGATCCCTCCGTGTAGTGCTAAATGATGTGGTTTCGTCTTCTTATCCTATAAAATGTGCAGTACCGCAAGGTTCGGTTTTAGGTCCCCTGCTTTATCTTGTTTACGTCGACGCGGTGCACTTTTATCTTCAAGACGTATATGTTACAACGTTTGCTGATGATACCGCTTTGACAGTGTGTGCGAAATCAATTGAAGAGCTGGTGTTGAAAGCTAATGATGTGCTAAGAAGATCGGAAATTTTTATGAACCTAAGTTTACTGTGTGTCCACGTGAATAAAACTTTCCTAACGACTTTCTGCAGAGTAGGCACACCTGTTGACGCTAGCGGTATAGTTATGCTGTCTGGGAAGCTGGTGCAACAAGTTAATAGTGTACGTTTCCTGGGATTCTTTATAGACTCAAACCTTTCATGGTTGCATTATAGTGATGTTTGTTCTGCCAAAATTGCAAGAGGAATTTGGATGCTCCGTAGACTTCAGCATTGCTTGCCAAAGATGATTCTACTGATGATTTACCACTCCATTGTCTATCCATACATATCATGTGGTTGTCTGATCTGGAGTAGCAACTTTTACAGGCACTTCAAAAGAGTTCAAATTCTTCCAAACAAAGCAGTGAGGATCATAGGAAACTATGTGAAAGAAGTGAACGATACAAGCGCTTGCTTCAAGGCTTTGAATTTTCTCAACGTGGGTCAACTACGTGACTATCAAGCAGCAGTTTTTGTCTTCCAGTGCGTGCATAATCTAGTCCCAAGTATTTTTCGTGATATTTGCAGTGCTAACCGCGATATTCATGCATACGGTACAAGGAGCAGTGAAAACGTGGTGGTTGAGCTTAGAAGTAGCGCGAGATCAGGATTCTGATTGCAATTTCTTGGAACTACCGTCTGGAATTATTTACCAGTGAGCAATAGGGCGGCTGAACATCTTTTGGATTTTAAGAGAAAGGTAAAAAAATATTTTTTTTTAAAAATGGTCAATAAATGTGTGAATTTAATTTAATTTATTATTATTGATATTATGTATTTATTTTTTAATGAGGAAGGGGGGTTGGGAGGTTTAGGTGGTTAGGGTGGCAGGGAGTAATGTGTGGATGGGAGCAGTAGGGAGGAATGGGTAGGTTTAAGTGAGATGGCAGGAAGGAACGGGTGGATGGGAGGTCCTGGGGTAGGATGGTCAGGAGGTAGAAGTTAATCTGGAATTGATAATGTGAAGGAGTTTGGTTTGCTTTTTTTTCCCATTTTTTAGTTTATTTAGTTGTTGTTTGTTCGTGTGTTTTTTAAATGGCTAGCCGTTTTACTGCGCGCCAGAAAAAACTTAGGTTTTCTTACCAATAAAGTAAAGTAAGTAAGTAAAGTAAGTAAATGTTTTTTCTTGTATTTTTACGTATATTAAATAAATAAATAAAACCTGGGCCCTAGTTGTGTTCCGACTGTTTGGGGGGGGGGGGATATTTAACTAAGAAAATGTCATGTTATATATAACATATTACTAAGTAGAGTTTTAAAATACCAGTGCCACACAGATGCAACTGCATTAGGGAAAAAATCAATAGAAGAAATGCAGGGATTTTAGGATTTATTACAGGTTACCTGGATCTCAAAAGATTGAAGTTAAATTTTTAAATAACAGAAAATATGGTTTTTAGTAAGTTACGACATAATATTCAGATGTTCCTAAATAGAACCACAGAAAACAGGCAAATTATACGGAAAAGGAAAAGTTAGAAAATTAGGGAAAATATTCTAATTTCTATGGGGAGGGAAGGCCCCCTGTTGTACCCTTTTCTGCTACCCGGACCCCCTACAATCCCATGATATCAGGTTAAAGTTTTGAGAGTCATTTTGTTCGAAATAGTTAAAAGGTTCGATAAATACGCGTGCAGAGATGACATGACCCCAGTTGCCCTTGGAGGGAAATTGATGACTGTCTTCAGATAGGCCTTGTAATAGAAAAAGGGGGTATATCTGACCATGGATGTCTGATTGGCTAGACACTTTCCATTGGTTTTCCTTGGGGCAAGAGGGACCTATTTTATTAAGAGGGGACGTGGATTTTAGAGCGCCTAGAAATAGGCCAGCAAACTATTTTCCCAGATCAATTTGCAATTTGTAGCTATACAAAATGTTTGGAGGGCAATCGCGTAACTTGCACCCTCCCATGTCTTTTTGACGTTTCATACCCCTCGGACGTTGGATCAAAGCTACGAGACAGTCATTTTGATTCAATTTGTTCGAGTAAACATGCCCCCATGGATGGCAAAATCCCCAATCCCCTGAAAGGTAATTGCCGACTGTTTACAGATAGGTCTAGTAGTGGAAAAGGGGGGCATGTTTAATCTTGGGTTTCTCATTAGCAAGAAACATTCCAGAATGGTTCCTGGGGCAAGGGGACACATTTTGTTGAGAGGAGAAATGGGGTTAGAGTGGTCAGAAATGGGCAAACGAACTTATATACTTTATCAATTTTAAAATTTACAGCCGAAGGTGTCTGAACCAGAAGGAACTTAATGTACAAAAACAAACTTTTCCAAGGTACGGGTCTCAAACACTCCAAGGTACCCCAACAATGGGGCTAGACAACGGGTCAAAATAAGGTTGATTTTCTTCTGAAATGATTGAAACTTATAATCGTAATGTAAAACCAGCTCAAATATAAAAAAAGGTTTTGGGAGACGAGCTTTCCTCAAAAGCGTGGCCAAAGTAAGGGCTAAAAAATTTTGAAATATACCAAACTCGTAATTGCCCTTAATAAGTTTTTAAATTTGTAGCTCTTTCCAAAGACCACGAGTAACACAAAATACAAAGGGACCTAGTCACAAATACAGGATTTTCTGCATCAGCTTTAATGTTATGTGCAGACAAGGCTAAGTTGATCTTAACGAACAACAAAAAACCGAGGCGACAATCTAACGTTGCATGTAGTGAAGAAACACAGCCTTCAATGTATAATTTTTTAATTTTTCTTACAAGACCACGATGTGGAATGGTTAGTCATCGAACCTTCAACGGTGGCTCATTTAACTGGAGATTGAAGATTTTAATGTTCTTTTAAGTAGCCAAAAATGATGTGAGAGCAACCATTGTCCCTGCCAAGCCTTTTTTTCTACCCAGTCCCCCTAAAAACTCCAAAGACATCCAACAAAATAATTTGAAACAGCCATTTCGTTCAAAATAGTCGAAAGTTCAACAGGCATGGTCTCGAGTATTACATGACCCCTACAATGCCTGGGCCAAGAGCCACGAATAATGCAAATTGGCAATTGTGAAAAAAAACGTATCTGCAGTATCTAAGGAACAGCTAAGGATATTAAGTTGAAACCTTCAGGGAATCTTCAGAAGGGTGTTAAACTAAATCAAAATACACTACATGCGTCCAGGTGTCAAAAGAGTGCATCTCCAATATCTCAGGAAGAGCTGACTGGATTCTGTTAAAACTTTCAAGGAATATTGGGGAGGGTGGATAATTGATTACGTCAAAAGACACTATATGAAAAGAGTTTTCAAAAATGGCGTATCTGCAGTATCTCAGGAACAACGAACAAATAAACGTTCAAGTGGGAACAAGTCTATTTATTAGACAATGAAAAGACAGTGAAGACAGTTTCACTGTCTAATAAATGGAGTTACCCCCACTTGAACGTTTTTTTTTTGTTTCGTCATAGAAAGGCAGTTTGGTCTTGGAAAAAATACTAAGTTTAAGGTATTGCGACGAAAATACTCAGGAACAGCGGAGGGTATTAAGATGATTTTTTTAAGGAACGTTGAGGGGTATGTTGAGATAAGTCAAAAGTCAATCCAGGTTATAAATATTCAGTATCTGCAAAATCTTGGGAACAGCTGGAGAAATGGAGTTGAAAATTTCAGGGCAAATATCTTATGAAAGGCCTAGGAAATGCAGTTGAAACTTCCAGGTACTTTTCGGGATAGGATTGAGGGCTGACGGACAAAAAGACTTCAAATTTTAAGTTGGGGAAAGGGGAAGGGGCTACAGAACGTTGTTTCCTATCTATAAAAAGGTTCTTGCGCAATAAGTTCCTATGGGAGTTATAATCCATATATTTATTATCGATGTCATTTAAAACACGCTATGCACTACCGAGCTATCGAAATAGTGCATCTGCAAAATTTTGGGGACGTATTTTTGTGTCAAGTCAAAAACTTTCAAGGAGCATTGACGAAGGTGGAATTGCTTGATTTTGAAGTATGACTTGGGAGGAGATGGAAAAATTAAACCTAAGACGCTGTGTCATCAAGTTTATCAAAATACCATATTTTGCAATATTTTGGGAGCCGCTATGGGGTCGGAGTTGATATTTTCAAGTTTCGTAGGAGAAGAAAGGGGAGAGGAGCAAGGGTATTTTATTTTTGTTATGTGGGGAGTTTGCTAATTGGGCTATGTCTTCAGTCTTTCTGAACATTTTTGTGCTTTAATCCCCAATAGGCATCGCAATTTGTTCACGTCTAAGTATTGGGAAAAAATACATCAAATTAAAACAAATTTTTGAAAAATGAAAGTTTTCAGAGAAAAGTAAAAAGCCATGTTAAACAGTTCATGATAACGAATCCAGGTTGCAGCGGTAGCTAGTAACCTAGTAAGAGACGATCACGCCACATCGTAAAAAATGAAATATCCCATAACTTCTAAAACTAGAATCAGATCAAAAACAAAGTGAATTATTAGAACCGCCTTGTCCAATCCCCTATATAGGAAAATACCTGTCCCTTGGCTTGAACCACAAAGAAAATTTGTTGGCTTGAAAAACAAGAAAAGCTAGTTGAACTGCGATATTCTGCATCGACAGCAGGTTTATTTTTTTCTTTCATTTTTTTCTTTCATTTTTTTTCTTTCATTGCTGTATTTAGAGATCTTTTGTAATTAACAAAAACAACTTTTAATATAAAATCATTTTTTTAAGAAAGAACTGCATTTTCTTGTTCAAGGTTGATGAATGACGTCATAATCGTAGGTAGATAATCGCCATAATAGAGAGCTGTTTCATGGCTCATTTTAAAGAAAATAGCTGTATATAGAAACCTTTTGTATTTAAAAAAAATTAATAGAAAAAAAATAAGAAAAACTGCATTTTAGTATAACATTGAAATTACGAATGTTATTTCGTATATATTCATCTTACAGACGAGGTTACATTAAAAGACGATCATTAGATCGTCAAACCATTGCATATATTGGGCTTAGTTTGATGCCTGAATCTTTAAGTTTCGTCTCTTACTATTCCAAAGAAGAAAAAGCTGTACGTTTTTTCCTGTTTGTAATCCGGTTTGCAGCGGTAGCTAGCAATTTCCGGGTTGCAGCGGTAGCTTGCAATCTAGTAAGAGACGATCACGTCCAATACTAAGAAATACAGTAGCCCGTAACTCCTAAAAATAAAGTCTGATCAAAATAAAAAGTATACTATTGGAATCACCTTGTCCGAAACCCTTGTGTATTTTTAAAAAAATGGGAAAAATACCCCAAAAGTCAAGCGATCTTAATGAAAATCACGCCACCAGGTTCAGCCTACAATAGAGGTTTCAAGCTCTTATATACAAAATGGTAAATCTTGTATTTTTAGCCAGAAGAAAGATCACGGATAAAGATTTATTTATTTATTTTCTTTTTTTTGTTACTCGGGGATGATTGTACCGAACCAATGGTCCTTGGAGATTGGAAAAGTGCTCATTGGAGCAGAAATTTAAAGCTACTGCCCTTGTTAAGTGACCAAACAGATTGGGGTGGGGCAACTGCCCCCCTTCCACGGTTCCTTTTCAATAAAGATTATCCTGTCTAAATTTTGAGAAGAAAGTTTCGTTTAGTATAGTTTGAAGGTCTAATAACTATGCCTCTGGGAATGATATAACTTCCCACAGACCCCGGGGATTGGGCTAAAGATTATGCATTTTTCCTATTACTTACATATTGTATTTGTTATTGGGAAACATGTAGGAGGTTATACTGGGGGGGGGGGGGAGGGGTATTATTTCCCACTGGGAGAGGTTTCATGGTGAGGAGAGGATTTTTTTGTTCCCAGGAATAATTTTATCAAACTAGTGGTCCTAGATGATTGAAAGAGGGCTCATTCGGGTAGAAATTTATAGTTCTAGTGCCCTTGTTAAATGACCAAAAAGATTTTTTTCTGCGGGAAAGAAAATTTTCAGGGGGAATTTCCTTGCGAAATATCAGAAGTGGGGGAGGGAGAGTTTCTGGCATGATTTGAAAAACTGTCAGAAAAGAAAAAGTTTTTTCAACTAAAAGTAAGAAGTAACATTGAAGCTTAAAACAAACAAGGGGGGTTACCCCTTCCTCATCCCAACCTCTTTACGCTAAAGTTTGACTTTTTTCCCCTAAATCCTTAGGAACGACTCCTGAAACACAAGGACTGCTGAGTTTTAATGACAATTATTTTTAAAGAACTTTAAGAATTTAGCATGAAGAGCAAGGGAGGAAGAAGGGATAGTCCCCCTCAAATACGGGATAATATCTCTTCATTTTAAGTTTTAAAGTAGCGCCTTACTTTTAGCTGAAAAAAACGTGTCTTTTTTATACAATTAAAATCTAAGACGAACGGAAATAGAGTCCTACATTGTTCAAAATTAAAAAGAACAGAAATTACGATCAACAAAATCAATGAAATCCAAAACCTTTAAGTTTCACTTTTTGTCAAAATTCTTTAAGAACAGCTGCTGAAACACAAAGGCCCTTGAAACGGAACAAAAATCTTTTTTAAGCACTAAAAAACTTTATTTTAACAAGCAAGGGATTGAGAAGGGGGCAACCTCCCTCACGCATGGTATAATTTATGTTGAAGTTTTAATGTTACTCCTTACTTTCAGTTGAAAAAACTTATTTTTCATTCAATTTCTGATATTTTCCAAATCTTGCTGGAAAATCCCCCTCCCCCTCCGTGGAAAATTTCCCCTGGAAAATTCTCCCCATGATTCCTCCCACTGAAAATTCCCGCTAGAAAAATCTCTTCCGAATAAAATTCTTCCCTCCGGAAAATTCCCCCCGGACAATAACATCCTGCCTCAAACTTCTCTCCATAAAATTTCCCACGGACAATTCTCCCAGAACATTCTCTCCATATGTAAAATTGAGCTGCCAAAAATAAAGTAAGACAAACAAAAAAAAACCATATATAAAAAAAAAAAAAAAAAAAAAAATAGGTGAAATTTCGATTTTAAGGGACGGAAGCTTCCAATCTACTGTTCTTGTTAGCTCTCTTTAACTGTACCATTGGCGTGAAGCAGACATGGAGACTGAAGGGGGGGGGGTTTCCCGTTCTTTTGGACCGAAAAAGTAACCCTTCGTGTTATTAGCACCAGAATTTCAACATAGTATCAAATTGATGTTCTTCAAACTTGTGCTGGTATCCCTTATGCGCAGGCAAGTGCATTCAGCCTCCTTACGTTTTCAAAATATTTTAAAGGCTACAGTTTTTTCGAAAAGAATTTGGAAAAGAATTTCGAAAACAACGACTGGGAATCATTTGAACAGTGACTGAATACGCAGGTATAAAAAAATCCATGATATTTACCTTGATAAGATGACATCATTTTCTCTGCTTCTAATCCAGTAATTTACTGCCGATGGAAAGGCTTCAATTTTGCAATCAAGTCGAACAGTGCTGCCTAGTGGAGCTCCGACTAATTGTGTCTCTATTCGAACAGTAGGTGCAACTAGAAAAAACAAACAATTGTCACTTCAAAAACGATTTTCGAGTTTTAGGTTGCACTCAAAAGCTAGAATTCTTACAAATAAATATTGCTTGGTTTAAATATTGCCTGGCTAAGGATCAATATTAAAAGTTAAAACGTTCAGAAACTATTCCTCATATGAGGAGGGGGATAAACTCTCCTGAGACCTTCGTTTTATACGTTAAAGTCTTTACTGCTTTAAAAAAGCTTCTTATACCAATTTAACGGCCCTTGTCTTTCAGCAGTCGTTCTGAAAGAATTAGGACAAAAAGTCAAACCTAGGGATAAAAAACGGGGAGTTGAGGAGAGGGGTGCCCCACATAAAATTTTTGTTTGTTTAAAGTTTTAATACTGGCTCTTACTTTTAGTTGAAAAACTGTTTTTTTCCGAAGTTTGATCGTTTTGAAATCATGCTCAGGTTTAACCAAAATATGAAGTGGGCTATAGGCCCAATAAATCCCAAATTTCTTGCTGCTAAATTGTATATATCAACAATTACATATTGATTAGTAGTGTCAAGTTTTTCAGTTTTTTTTTCGTTTTGACAATTAAAACGTTGGATTGTATCCGAAATTTTTGACAAAATTTGGATGCTTGGTCGAAATTTTCGATGAACAGTACGCTAGTTTTGTTGAAAAAGTTATCAATAATATCTTTGCTACAGCATTTCGAGTGGACGGAGACGGGTACAATTGCTCTTATGGCTGAAAGTGTTGTGAGGCTTGTGGTCTTTTATGCGACTGAAGCCATCGTTACCTATAAAATAGGGTCTTCCGATGTTTAAATACATTGTTTACTTATTGGTTAGATACATTAAAACAATGTTTATAAATGGGAAAAGTGAAATGTTACCATTTAAAATTGCTAAAATTAAAGATTCTTGTTGTACTTGCTCCCCCCCTCACCAAGAAATTTCCTGGAGAGGCTCATTTCCCAACCTCAGATTTTCTATCTCTGTTCAGTAGATGCGTGGATGTAATATTGTGTGATCGATAGAGGAAGATCATCACAATGGGAGGGGTCCCCTCCTGGTACGCCTCGGGAATCAAGAATGATTAGATATCAGATCCTACCTCCTCCCCCTTCCTAAAAACTCATTCTATATTTATCTGAAGGCCGAATGATATTTGGGACATCTGGGCATTAAAATGAACTGTTTGAAGCATCTGCCCCCGCCCCTTCTGCAAATTACCTACCATCTCTTCTTTATATTAGCTGATACACATACAACACTAAATACAATTTCATGGAAAATCAGATAAATCAAATTAGTTGAATGAAGTATTAAGATTAATGTCCGTATTAACTAAGTGTTTGCCTGGGAAAGAGTAAATGTTTCCCTGTGAAAGAGTAAGTTACCTGAACATCTTAAAGTTGTGAAAGTTGTAACCCCTGCATTAAGGTGGCTGTGAGAGCGACATTGAAAACTTGAGACTAATATCGATTTTGCTTCTTTTTTCAAACATATTAGGGAAGGTTGTCCATAAACGCTGTGATAGTTTCCTCCGGGCTAATGGCAACTAAGTGAAGCCCAATTTGGGTTCCGTAAGGGCCACTCCGCAACACTTGCATTGCAACATTTGGTTGATTATGCGAGCAATGGATTAGATAATGGATATATACCTACGTTAATTTTCATAGATATAACAAAGGCATTTGATACCGTGGATTTCAAGATTGATCAACTTAGGCGTTTAAGAATTTGCAGGACTCCGCTGTAATGGTTGATGGAACATGGAAGATCTATGCAGGTAGTATTAAATAACGTTGTTTCATCCTCGTATCCATTAAAACTTGGAGTGCCTCAGACTCCGTTCCAGGTCCTTTGCTCTATTTTAGCTTCAAGATAATTATGGTACTGCTTTTGCTGATGACACTTCGCATATAGTGTATTAATAATACGCGCGAAGTCTGTTGATGAGCTTGCGTTAAAAGCTAATGAGGCGTTGAGGAGACTTGAAGTTCTTATAAGCGTTATATTTATTCTAATGAACGTGAACAAGACCTTCTTCACGAGTAGGAACGCCTTTGGTTCTAATGGACTTGAAATGTTATCTGGGAAGCCCGTTCATCAAATGAATTGCTTGCGATGCTTAGGAGTTTTCATAAATTCTTTAATAGAGGCATCATAGTGATACTGTTTCTTCCTAAATTGCCAGAGGAGTTGGAATGACACGGAGACTGTAACATTTTTGCCAAGGTGAATTTGCTAATAATATATCATTCAATTATTCGCCCATATATTTCTTATAGCTGTTTTATCTAGAGCAACCATTTTTTAGCAATTTCAAAAGAGTACAAATTCTGCAAAAAAAAAGCAATAAGGGTAATAGGGGATTATTTTAAAGAAGTGAATGGTAAGGTATATTTTAAGTCTTTTTAAGTCTTTGGGTTTGCCTAACGTTGGTGAACTACATGATTATCAAGCTGAAATTTTCATTTTCCAGTGTACAAGTAATCTAGTTCCAAGTTTTTGTTTTGTTTTCTTTACCTTGCTAACGGTGATATTCACGATTATTAGACAAGGTTTAGTGATAATTTGGCAATTGAGCATAGGAGCAGGTCACAGTCAGGATTTCGATTGTAGTTGCTCGTAACTCTGTGGAGAATTCGTCACAGATGAGCGACTGTAACAAATTTAGCGAATTAGCGACTGTAACATCAGGGTGACTCAACCTCTCTTAGTTTTTAAGAAAAAAATTAAAAAGGTATTTATTAAAAGAGGGGTAATTTGATTTATTGTCAGAGTGGGAAGGGAAGGCTATTTTTAAGGTTGATTTGATTTGATAAATGTTAGTAAGGAGCAAGGGTGATAGGGAGGTGGAGCGCCAAGGTGGAAAGGTGGCAGGGAGGTAGGGTGCTAGCAGGCTGTGGTATGAGTATAATATGGAAATTATAATATTGAAAGTCTGGTTTGTTGTTTGGCTGTTTTGTTCCTCTTTTTCATTTTTTATAATCTAATATTATATTAGAGTTTAAGAAACTAGTTAGTATCTTATGCTTCAGGTTAGCAAAGGCGTAATTTTTCGTAAGTGGAGCGTTTGTAAATAGCTGAAATGTTTTTTTTTGTTTTTTTTTCAGGAACAAAAGTACCATCGTGTGGTATTACTTCCTCTGCAATTGGGTAGCTGAAAATGTAATATCTTGACACTATTAAATTGATTGGCTATGTCAGAATTTCTTGTAGATAGCCTGGTTCTCTGTGGGACAAAATAGTAGTCTGAAGCCACAAAATGGCAAAAAACGCCACTTTCCCGCGTCACAAAGGGCACTAAAACTTTAATTTCTGTTCGAATGAACCCTATTTCTGATTTTCTAGGACCATCAGTTCGATACGATCACCCTGAAGAACACACAACAAAAGAAACAAATGTTGACTAATTCGTGATCGGTGCTGTCCAAAAATTCAGGACACACGAAAGAAAGAAAGCATCGAAATCTCAAGGTCGCTATAGATAAATAGGTTTCCGCTGCCTAGTGAGATATTGCTTACTCCGTGACAGAGATTTAAACTTTAGTTTTTTGGGGTTTAGGGGGACTAAAAGGTAGCTAGGTTAGGTTATGTTACGCTAGGTTGCGTATTTAATATATACTATGCTTTACCCCCGTCTCCCTAATGTGCAAACATGTAACCCAAATTTGTTCATAAACAATTATATTTTCATCCTATTTTGTTTATTTCATTAGCATTAACCACACTTCACTTCTCGCATGTGTCCTGGGTTTTAGCACAGTACCCCATGATCTTTCTGATGAGAAAATTTTCATTTTTTTCAAAATTCGTAAAATTAAAAATTTCTGTAGATATGAGCTTGAAAACTCTAAAGAAGGGTTTTCTGAAATTATGAATGTAATGGTGAGATTCTCATTAAAATCACTTGGCTTTTTGGACCTTTTTTTCCCCTTTTTCAAGAATCGACAAATTTTTCTGCATAGCAGCTTCTGAAGAGTAACGTTGAACCAGATGAATTTTATATTCTGAAATCGGCATAAATAGCCAATTTTTTATGCTCTAAACATTATTAAAATTCTGTTTTAGATTGTCGGTTGCTATTGGCCCGAGTCACTTTTTGTCAAACACTTCGTTACTGTTTGTAAACAAGCGAACTGTTAAACAAGAGCGAAACTTTAATTATTCAAGAGACGGTTGTCCTTATTAGTCAAACCCTTTAAGATTGTATATTTTCTTTAAATTTGGCCAAGAATGAAGGAGATATTGACTGCTAAATACATTTCTTTTTTTTAACTGAATATCCAGACCGAAAAAAAACTAGAAAATCTTGTTGGTCCATTATTTCCCAATTCGTCGCCTGAAATTCAAAGACAGCTTTGTAGAGCTTTTATTCTTTTTTCTTTTGATTGGTTCTCTTTGTTATTATCAAGCTCTTAAAAATACATTTCTTTGGTGAAATTTTGCTTACTTTCGATGTAGTCCATCCAAGGGTGGCATTTTATTGTTATTTTTATTTTTTAACTGCCGAGAACAAGGACAAATTAAATTTGACGTGATAAATACAGCCAAAATAATGAAAAAATGTTAAATTGAAACAGTTTAGGTCAGTTTTGTCTTGGATTTAATTTATACTTCGTTTCCCTAATATTCCAAGGTTCAATTTAAGCATGCGTTTATACATAAGTGTGCGTAAAGTTCAATTTATATATATATATATATATATATATATATATATATATATATATATATATATATATATATATATATATATATATATATATATATATATATATATATATATATATATATATATATATATATATATATATATATATATATATATATATATATATATATATATATATATATATATATATGTGTGTGTGTGTGTGTGTGTGTGTGTGTGTGTGTGTGTGTGTGTGTGTGTGTGTGTGTGTGTGTGTGTGTGTGTGTGTGTGTGTGTGTGTATATATATATATATATATATATATATATATATATATATATATATATATATATATATATATATATATATATATATATATATATATATATATATATATATATATATATATATATATATATATATATATATATATATATATATATATATATATATATATATATATATATATATATATATATATATATTGGCTGTCCCCTCCTCAACGCCTCGCTCTTTACGCTAAAGTTTGACTCTGTCTTACAACTTTATTTTTTAAAACAATAAAAAAACTTTAGCACAAAGAGCGGGGCGTTGAGAAGGGGACAATCCCTTTTAAATACGGAATAATTTCTGTTCATTTTAAGTTTTAATTTCGCTCCTTACTTTCAATTAAAAAAAACTTGTTTTTTTTTATTTAATTTCTGAACGTTTTTTAGTTAATGCAATTTTTATTTTGGCTCGCCGTGATTGAATAAGTAAAACAAAATTTGCATATTAATTTTACTTTTCTTGTGCTAAATGGCTTTCCAATAAACCAAAACCAATACTATATGTAAAAAAGGGCAAAGTTCATAACTTACAGCCCTTCCCCTGGGAACTGTGGGGGATTAAGTTATCTTAAAAGACACTTTATTAGATTTTCGACTATTTTGAACAAAATGGCTATCTCAAAATTTTAATTGGGTGACTTCGGGAAAAAAAATGAGCGTGGGAGGGGGCCAAGTTGCCTTCCAATTTTTTGGTCACTTAAAAAGGGCACTAGAACTTTTAATTTCTGTTTAAAAGTTTTAAAGTTTTTTTTGGCTTCTTTATAGAATATATGTCATGTATGCTAAAGCTGAACTGCTACTTTTTTATTGCTTTTGGCTGCTCTTTTGGATATTATTCTTTTTTTCTTTTAGGGATTCATTCCAAATTATAAACTCATAAATACCTAATATTAGTCAAATTATAAACTGCATCTAAAAGGAGTAAATTTATCAAATTGAAAAATAAATGATGAACACTTCACATGAGAACACTTCAATTACAATGAAACAAAAAACACTTAATGGTTTATTTGGTATGAAGAAAAATGAAGTGCCAGCTATTTTCTTAGGTAAAAAATGAAAAGCTCATCCGTTTTAAATGTAATTAAATGAAATAATATGCAGACTGAAGTAGCTCCAGAAAGATGTTGAGATTTTAATCCTAGTTCGTCACTTTTAATCCAAGCAAAAAGTTAGGACACTTAGCATCAGTTATTGAGTTTAAGCTTTGATTTCCAAATGCTCACAAAAATCACCAAATTTAAGAAAGTCGCAACAATAAGTCACCTGTGGTCAAAATACTCAAAGACTCCTCTTTGATCCCCACCCAAGGCTCAAAGCTTCTGCTATGGTCATTTTCATGGAAATCTCCAAAGGGTTTGTTTTTAAAATAGTTTTCAAGCGTAGTTAGGGGTATTTAGCCTTTTTGCTTTTCTTCAAAGCTTTGAAAAAAGTGTTATAATATTCCAAACGTTACATTTGTTTATTTGTGCATATTTTTGGTAATCATTTGTGAGGTGATCGAATATTTTAAACCACTGTAGATACGTAAGAACGTTGCAACATCTAGTACCCTGAGGTCATAAAACTGTCAAAGACTCCTCCTTGAACCTCCCAAATTGAAAGCTTTTATTATGACTTGGCCTTTTAATGTAACTTGGGCACTGGAACAAGGGCGCCATTGCCACTCGAGCGCTACGTTAGGTGGGGATGTCGATATCGCTTTCGTCACACCAATTCGTTTTACTGTGAATTTGCCCGGTACTTATGAATGAATGTTTTCAAAGTAAACCTGTTTCATCAATAAGAAAAAAAAGGGGTTGGACGCATATGGTCCTTTCCCTTTGGACGGTAAAACCATGCAAGTGCTGTATCAAGTATAACTCAAGAAAATCTTGTTAATTTTTGTCAACTATTTCAATTTTTTGGCATCCCTGCTTTCAATAAAAAAAATCAAGGTACTATCACTTAGATATAATAACTCCCTATGCCCCTCCCTCCCCCCTCTGGATACCATCTTGACAGGCTACCGTCTCTGGTTTATATATAAAAAAAAATAATTAACTTGTTGGTAACCCTGCTTTAAAAAAAGAGGTATTATCATTTAAATATGATAGCTCACTACCCCCCTCCCCCTCTCCCTCTGGATACCACCTCGATTGGATGCTGTCTCTGCTTTAAATTAAAAAAATTAACTTTTTGGGATCCCTGCTTTCAATAAAAAAATTTTCGAGATATTATCATTTAAATGTAATACCTCCCTACCCCCCCCCCCCCTCTTGAAACCACCCTGATAGGATACCGTCTCAGCTTTCATTAGAAAAATAATTTACTTAATAATTAACTAAGTCACTATATAGTTCAAACAAACACGCAAAATAACGTTAAACAGCTTAGTGTTCCTTGAAAAAAAATTGGGGGCATGAGTAAAGGGGTACAAAGACAACAACGAAAATGTCGAAATTATTCACATAAACCTCAAATTATTGAAAAACTCATAGATTCGCCGTGTCATTCAATAAGATCCAAAGAATCTAATTAAAAGGGAGCACACACAAAAGCCAAATTAGGCCAGTAGCCTATGAGAAATCGCAAAATACCCAAGACAATGAACAAGTCCTAATGGGGGGCCCTGGGTCTATCAAATTATTTCAATGGTTTCCCAGGGAATTTGATATCATTTTCTTCTGTCTCCACTAGACCCCGAAGCCGCGCCGAAAAGACGGCCTAAAAAAAGACGGCGGCGCGCCGCCAAGCTTGCATCAGCGCGCTGACGCCGCCACTGATTCTAGCAGCGGCGGCGTCACTAATACGCCGCCATTTGTTTGTTTTTTCCTCTCGTTTTTGCTTATCGATATCGACCTCCGGGCTTCAACCGTCATCCCGGTTAATCTGTTTCTTAAAGATAAATACTGTCATCTTGGGCTCGCCATGTATATCGGTTCGTAGGAAGAAGAAAAAGAAATTTTTCTTGAAATAAAAATTCTACCTTCCACTTTAAAATTCTGTTCATTTTTCTTTTTTTTCGGATTAAAAGAGGTAGATAAAAGAGCATTAGGCAATTCAGGATGTTATCATAGGCAGCGCAATCGCGCTGCCTAAGTAAAGAACAATGTTGGCACAATGTATCCTGATTTTTTTCATACCAGGGCAATTCTTATCAAAGGAGTTGTCTTAGAAGCTTCGAAAAGGGCACATTTAATTGGACACTAGAATAGGTATAGCACTTTTAATAGTTGAAAGTGACCAAAAAACACCTAATATACCGTTCATGCTTGCTACTTCCCCAAACACATCTAATCGATATATAGATATAGACCTCTAGTTCGCAGTAGATGATTACACGAGAAGAATCCTGTGTTTGGAAGGGGTTACTTCCCCATAACCCTCACGGAAAGGGTTTCGTTGTTATGACCTGGGGGTACATAAGAACGATCTTGGAACAATGTATTAGTTATTGTTTTTTCCTTTAGACCAGGGCACTTCATATCGAAGAAGATGTCGTAGAAACTTCGAAAAGGCCTCATTTAATTAGAGATTGGAGTGGCTCTCTTTTTAATAGTCGAAAGTGATTGGAAGGCAACTAACACCCCTTCCACCCCCATCATTTCCCGAAACACATCCAATCAAAATTTTGAAATAGACATTTTCTTTAACGTAGTTGAAATTTCTGGAAATTAGGTCTTAGAGGATGACAACCACCCTCACAGCCTTAGGGTAAGGGTTGTAATTTATGCCCTGGGGGCATATACGGCGTTTATAGAAAGCGTTGCCATAGAAACTCAAAAAGGGATCATTCGATTGGAAATTGAAAAGCCTAGTGCCCTTTTTAATAATCGAAAGTGATTGGAAGGCTTGACATTTTTATAGTAGAGATCGATGTGGGTATAATGTATCATTTTGTTGTTGTTGTTTAGACCAGGGCACTTCGTACCGAAGGAGTTGTTGTAGGAACTTCGAAAAGGGAGTTGTCGTAGGAACTCCTTCGATTGAAAATAGAAAGGGCTGATGCCCTTTTTAATAGTCGAAAGTGATTGGAGGGAAACTAATCCCCCTCCCCCGCCCACCATCCCGTTTGCCTTTATGATCAAAAACTAAATTTTGCCTTAAAATTAAATCAAAATGCACTCTGTTAATGCTAATTCCCAATAAGGCATCTCAGCAGTATCCCAAGAAAAACTGAGGGTATTATGTTCAAACTTTTGGGGCTACATCAGCTCTTAAAATTTAACCAAACAAAATAGCGTAAGTGTATTCAAGCTATCAAAGAAAGTAAACAATTTTTTTTGCGAATATTATCAAGTTTTCCATTTCAGGTCAACTAGAGGAAATTAAACACTACTATTTGTGTCCAGATTTTTAAAAGGGTCTATGTTTTTAAATGTTGCTGAAAATTTTTTTCCAGCATACAAATAGCAGGCCGAACTATAAATTCTTAAAAAACGAAAAGATTTGAAGTATTATTTTCTTTTTCCCTGAAAAGACTATGTCAATATAAAACGAACAGAAATTAATTAAAAAACTGTTTCCGCAAAGTAAGTTTTTCAAAGAAAAGTAAAGAACCCCATTAAACAAAAATGAGCAAAATTAAAATCAAATAATCTACCAAGCGTGAAACTACCACAAATCAGCATCGATACATAAATGAAACCCAAAACCAACAGAAATTACAATAAAAAACCGCGTCAAACTCAAAAAGAGCGGAAATTAACATAATTTGGGCTCAAAACCCCTATGCCTTCCCAAAGCCAGAACATAATTTGCACTTTACAGAAAAAAATACAAATGAATATGCATTGTCAGTTTAATATACACATACTGATATTTAGTAATCAAAATGTTAATATTATTTGATTTATTAAAGTTATAAAAGTAAAAACATTTATATTTTTTCAGTAAAGTGAAAATCATGCTCTGGTCTTGGGAAGGCATAGGGGTTTTGAGCCCAACTCATGTTAATTTCTGCTCGTTTTGGGTTTGACTCGGTTATTTATTGTAATTTCTGTTCGTTTTGGGTTTCATTTATTTATCGATGCTGATTTATGGTAGTTTCCCGCTTGGTAGATTATCTAGAGCTAGTATAGAAATATATCTATAGAAATGAATTGCATTTTTTTTGCACAGTTAGCAGAGCACACTGAAGTTGAAGTAGCCTTAAACTTTGACTTGAAACGTTATAACTTGACCACTTCTTTCAGAAAAGAATTTTGGAGGGTTATTCCGTTTTGATAAGAAAAGAGGGTAAAGGTGCAGTTTAGTTCTTCCTGTAGTGTAGGGCATAGGAGCCCTATGGTAAAGGTGCAGGTTTGTTCTCCCTTATAAAAACAACTTATTTCAGCAGATACAAAGAAGAAGCCCATTTGCGGCATTCCGTGGGACCCCAAGGTCCAATGCCAGTATCAAATCCCGCGAGTGGCAGTTTACGCTCGTCAAGTTCTGGCTGTACCGGCCACAAGTGTCCCAGCTAAACGGCTTTTTAGCACGACAGGACTAATAGTGACTGCCAAAAGATCAATGGCTCCAGGCAGAGTGAACAAATTCACTTTTGTTCCCTCAATTGTAACTGAAGTGATGTAACCGCTGATTTAAAATTATTGGTGTTGTTAAGCCATGGTATCTGACTTGTATACAGTGCTTTTTTTATGTTGTTATTTGTTTTGTTTTTTTACTTCCTTTTCGTATGCATTTGATGAACAGGAGATGTTTGAACTTCAGACTTTGAAAGGTATACACACATTAGCCCAAATAATTAACAAGAAGGAAATGACTAAACACGGGATTTTATAGGAACAATGCGATGTTAAACATAAACACAACAAGTAAGTAAGTCAAGTAAGTCATATTGTTCCTGTATGTTTTTAGCCAACCATTTAAAAATCCTTACTAAAATAAAGGTTGAACGTGCTTGGTGAAGTGGAATTTTATTATTATTTTTAATCAGAAAAATCGGCACGCCGTGGCGCGCCGCCGGTCTAAAATCGGCGGCGCGCCACAAAAAATTTCGGCGAGCCTGGCGGCGCGTCACCGCCGATACTAAATCACACATTCGCCGCCGTCATGTCGGCGTGGCGCGGCTTCGGGGAATAGTCTCCACTTTAAATGAAAAAAAATAATTATCTTTTTGACATCCCTGCTTTCAATAAAAAAAATAAGGTATTATCATTTAAAAATGATAGCCCCCTACCCCCCCCCTATAGGCAATAATTTACAATATTTATGAATCATATTTTTGGGGTAACTTCCGGTTCAATCTTTAATTCCCCATCCTTGTACATAGCTTAGTCTATAGCTAAATTTTATCTCAATAGAAGGTCTTTTTTTTGGGGTGGGGGGGGGGGGTAAAAATGTCTCAGAAAGAAGATTGTATTTTCTATCCGGCGTTCAACAATTGAGTATTAAACATTAAGAAAATCTTATCTGAAAACAGAAAAAAAATCTGCAAACTTACAATTCAGCTGTAAAAACAATCTGTCGGCTGTCAATTTCAAAATTCAACTGAAGGCTGAAGCTGTATAGTAGTGAATATGTTCTATAATTCTATTCAACTTGAAACTAAAATTCTTGACTACGAATGATGTAAGAGATAGCGATTGGGAAACTGAATTCGAAATTATTTAAACTCATTTCATAAAGACGATACTTTTTTTTGTCAACATATGAAGAACTGTGTATATTGCAAAATCTGCAATTGCATATTGCATCTGTCTGGTTTTTATTCAAAGTACCAAAAGAGACGAAAATTAACGAACAAGAGAGTAGTGAAGAATTATGGTATGCAAAGTAATATTTGGCAGGGAAAGTCACTGGTGATAAATCGCTAGGGGTGGCACCGTGATTGGGTGATTTTCGGGGATTCGGGTAACCAAATTTTTTTCGGGGTGACGTATAGATTTTCGGGAAAATACCAGAAAATTGGGGATAGTGCAAGCCCTGCTTGATTTCTAATCAGGAAAATCGAAATACTAAACCACACGAGAAAGAAAAGCTCCGACTTTGCGGTTGATGCAATAAAGAATTGCCGCAAAATTAATTTAAAATCGACCGAACGCCGCCACCTCTGCCGGCGGCGGCGCTCCTGCTGCGCGCCGGAGGCGTTACGGCATCTCGGCGGCGTTCGACCGGGCCTCTCGTCGGCTGCGTTCGGTCGATCCGCCGGCGCGGCGCCGGAGTATACATAGAATAGTGTTTAAAGTAGAAACTTTCAAGGAAAGTTGATGTTTCTTTAAAACTAAATCAAAAGGCACTATAGGTATGTTTTTTGTCAATAAGACGTCTCAACAATATCGTAAGAACAACTGAGGGTATTAAATTGAAACATTCAGGGCTTATAGCATTACTGCTTGTGTTTTTACTATTGTATTAAATCAAAAGAGCGTAAAAGCATCCAGGTTGTCAAAATAGCATACGAGTAGATAAAATGTCTTAGGAGGAGCATTAAATTGTATTTTTCAGAGAATAATGAGGAGGTGTGAGACCAAATCAAGAATGCAATGAATGTTTACATTTTCAAAAGGGTGTATATTAATGAAAATTGTTGAAAATGTTGAAAATGTTGTCCAGCTCTTAAATAGACAAAATATGGATTCTTATAAGAAAAAAGATTTAAAATATTCTTTTATTTACCATTGAAAAAGACTATATCAATAAATGAGGAAGAGAAATTAATTTAAAAAACATTTTACAGAAAAGAAATTTTTCAAGGAAAAATAAATAGCTATAAAGCAAAAAAGAGCAGAAATAAAGTCAAATAATTTTCCAAGCGTAAACCTACCACAAATCACTATCAATAAACAAATGCAACCCATAACGAACAGAAATTACAATAAAGTACCGCGTCAAATTCAAAAGGGACAGAAACTAAGACGCGTAAGGCTAAAATCCACCATGCTGTCTGAAACCCAGAACTTAATGTGCACTTTACTGAAAACAAAACGCATTTTGAATGTTTTCATTTGGTTAACTTTAATAAATCCAAAATGATTGACTTTAAGGTATAAATATCAGCATATGTTAATATCAAAATATTAATCCCCATTGATTTTTTTTTTCAGTATTCTTGATTATATTGGTATTTTTAAGTTTTTTTTCGATATTACGAGAAATAGAAATATAAAGCTTTTAATATAGAATTCTTTTCAGTAAAGTCCAAATTATATTCTTGTCTTTAAAAAGTATGGTTGGTTTTCAGCCCTACTCGCTTTGGGTCGCATGCTCGCTTTGAGTTTCACCTGGTTATTTGTTGGAATTTCCGTTTGTTTTGGGTTTCATTTATTTATTGATGGTAATTCGTGGTAGTTTTACGCTTCAAAAAATATTTGACTTTCTTCCTGATCATTTTTTGTTTAATGTATCTATTAAATTTTCTCTGAAAAACTTACTGCGAGGAAAAAGTCTTTTAAGCCAATTGCCAATAAAAATGAATAAATTTTCTCTATTGAAGATCTACCCCTCTCCCCTAGAAAATCCTTTGATTCATACCCTCGATGCTGGGCTTTGAAAAATTATGTTTACAAAGCCGATTTACTTGCAGACCCAATGCCTGATGTGACAGTTAGGTCGGCAAGTGAATAAAAATTCCGAATTTTGATCATTTCTGTCATTAATGATTTAGCTCCCTGATGTGACTATCTGATTGTCAAATGAAAATGCATTAGCTGGCTATATACAGCACCAGACACCCCCTCTGCTGATCCCTTCCTTAAAGTAGGGCTGTGTAAGATGATGCTTACAAAACTGATTTGTTTTGGAATCTCGTATTCATGACTGAATTTTTCTTTTCCACAGCATGGAAATATGGCTGAGATAGCAAACTGATGTTAAATTTTCGTGATCTGTCTTGTAACAACTAGACAACTTTCCAACAAAAAGGCCTAAGCTTACTTTTTAACAGGAGGGGAACAGGAGACCCCCCCCCCTTCTCGAGTAAAGGCCCTGATTCCCTACTCAAAATTTGACAATATGTGCTTATTCTTCAAAAGTCGATTTGCTTATAAATCCGATAGCCAATCTGACAGTTGAGTTGTCAAGCAGAATCGAATTCCACAGTAGGAGAGTAAAGTGATATCTAGCTATGGTGATCTCGGTTTCAAAATAACTAGTGATCTTGTTGTTGATTTAACTGTTCAATCGACAATAAAAAAAAACCAAGCTCTCTATTTTAAAGCTTCAAATACCCCCTCATCTGAGAAAATTCTTTGATCTCCATGCTTACGCTTGCAAAGCAGATTTGTTTTTCGAATATCTTATTCAATAGCTGACTATATCTCTCTTTTCTACAGCATAGAAATCTTGCTGATGACTTTCGTCTGCTCCGCTTTTCACAATTACCATTTCACATCCCAATGAATTATGAGTCAGATTTTCTCCCCAGAACCGGCAATAGTGAGTCTCAAAGGATTAATGACGAAACACTTCATTTTGATGGGAAAATACAGCCGACCAGTCACGCCACACCAGTGATCGCACATCAGAAAAAATTAATTATTCACTTCCATGTTTCCCTGTATTTAAGCTTTTCCATGAGATTTAGGTGTTTAATTTAACTTAGAGAGGCTGGTGGTTTAAGTTAAAGAAAAAATTAAGCGCAATTATAAGGAAGCAGGGGCGGAAGCAAAATTTATTTTTAGGGAGAGTACCAACTAAACTTAAGCTCCCCCATTGGTATTTTTCACCCCTCATCCCTGTAACTGGTTAAACTTTCGACCTTCTAAGGGAGGGAAAAGACAGCCTTCCTTCTGAATCGCCACTATGAGGGAGAAATGTAATTCTGTTGTCGTCAAAGAGGGAGAGGAGGAGGTTTAAAATAACTTTTTTCATAATCGAAAGTGGTCCGTTAGTATCAAAGCCGTACCCAGGGGGAGTTAGGGGGTTTCAACCCCCGAAATATTTGTTTGACTCGTAAAAAAGTAACAAAAATGGATATAAACAAATTTTGTGTCCGTGTTTTGAGTTTTTTTTGTTTAAACCCCCCCCCCCCGAAAAAAAACTTTGAGTAAAACCCCCTCCGAAAAAAATCCTGGGTACAGCCTTGGTTATTACATAGATCTGAGCCACCTAGGAGATTTTTTGGGTTGGACAGGGGTAGAACAGATTCAAGTGTTCAAATAATTTCGTTTAGTATTAAAACTTTAGCATTTAAAATTAGTATTTTGATTGATATTTTGTCTAAACATTGTTGATCTAGCATCTTATTCCCTAATAGTTTTACCCACAAAAGTGGCTTTTGTGGGAGGAGGATAAAGCTTCAAAACACTTTTATCAAAATTTAGTTTTAAATTCATTTATGAAAATACAAAATTTTAGTCTTCCAAGGAATATAGGTCTTCCCTTTGTGTAAGGATCTAAGCTCCTTAGGAAAACTTTCTTGGCGTGGGTATGGATATAATTTTTTTTTCTCTCTCTAATCTTGTTTATAATCACTTTGCATCAAAAAGATTTTTCTTGTGGAATATGCTACTATAGATCAGTAAATTTATTACTGTAAATATTTTTACAACCAATTTTTTCTTCAATACTTTTCTGCAAAACTTAAAAAAAAAAAAAAAAAAAAAAAAAAAAAAAAAAAAAACCCCTACAATTTGACTTTTAGTTTGAAGGTTCTGTTGATCAATCTCGTGCATCAAATCTACTACTAACATTACTACTAACTACTCACTGTAGCACCAAGCCACCTGAGGCTAACAAAGCAGCGCACGTTCCTCCACCATCCCAACTATTCAAACTCTCGCTCTACACCCTCCTAAGAAGTTCCAGTTTGATTTTAATTCTTTCTGACGACCTTTTTCCACAATAATATCTATAATCTTTAGTCATTTTATTTTAGCTCCACAACAACCCTATTTAAAAACTCATTACCCCATTATCAGCCCCTGAGGCCTGAGTACCTTCTCAGTAGGGGCCTCTCCCAGGCCACTCAGCGCGTCCCCAGGTGGCAGATAGGGGAACGTCCTGTAGATATGCAGGACAACTCCCGGTAGGGAGGCGCGGACCAAGGGAGGACCCGGTCTCTGGGGGTCTTGAAATATAGCAGGAGCACCCACGTCTGGGGGCCATAAATTCAGGCGGGGGATGTGGAAGGCCCCTCTAATGTGCACTGGGCAGGGCCCTTCGGCGTATGGATACGTTCCGACAGTCACAAACCTTCTCCCAGCAATGGCAAAATTGTAGGTAATGCAGGACACCAGAAGGGCGCATTATCGGTAGTAGATATAGCCGGTCCCTGCTAGGGATGGAGAGGAGTGGCTTACCGCCGTCCTGAAACTAGCCAAGAAACCTTCTTTCTTATTAAAGATTATGAAATACAAACGATCAAGAACGAGAACCAATACTACCGCGTCCGGGGCAACCGACGAAGTTACCGCGTCCAGGACAACCAACGAAGTTACCGCGTCCAGGGCAACCGACGATCTGACGACCTAGAATCTCGTGAATGGAGAATCTTTAACAATGTTGACAATTCCGAACCCGGAGGCTATGCTTTCCCCTAAATTGATTTTATCTATTGGAAACCTGAACGTTAGGACGCTTGCTAAACAAGGCAAAATAGATCTTGTCCTAAATGAGCTAAACCGATTTAAATGGGATATTGTGGAACTTTCAGAAAAACACCTCCCTAGCACTGGCGAAGAAAGGATCGGCAACACTAGTCTGATAGTGTCTGGGAGAATCGATGGCGTTCATCGCCAAGGTGTTGGCTTTTTGATGTCGAGTAAGGCACGAAGATCCCTGATTTCCGTAACGCCTGTGTCAGAACAGTTGATTATGATACGAATGAAAGGATCACCGATTAACATCACGATCATACAAGTTTACGCTCCTGGCTGCAGCAAACCAGATTAAGAGTCTGGCAATTTCTACCTTCAACTGCAAAGCCTAATTGACGCAGTTCCCAAAAAAGACCTTGTTGTTGTCATTGGCGACTTCAATACTATCGTTGGTGACGCTTCTGCAGGGAAAGGAAGATGTTATGGGTAAATTTAGCCGTGGACGACTTAACAAGAGGGTAGAACGCCTCATTGAATTTTGCAGCCAGTGATCTAGCCATTACCAATACCCTCTTCAATCACAGAGAACGTCGTAAGGCGATATGGACCTCGTCGGATGGAAAAACCCGTAATCTTATTGATTACGCGCTCGTCTTCCTAATTGGGCTTTCCTGCTTGGGCCTTCAACTGCTTGTTATTTTTTTTTTTTTTTATATTTAGAATCCAAAGGAAAAGGTTGAGAACTC
This sequence comes from Artemia sp. Qi Xiang Cuo, assembly GCF_049724085.1. Taxonomy (NCBI): domain Eukaryota; kingdom Metazoa; phylum Arthropoda; class Branchiopoda; order Anostraca; family Artemiidae; genus Artemia; species Artemia sp. Qi Xiang Cuo. Next base: position 17,169,674 of record NC_142809.1, on the reverse strand, counting down.
AGAGACCCAAAATGCTTGCCTGCCTTCTGCCTTAAACAGAATTATGGGCAAATTCATATTTTCTTCGATTGCTTCACGGAAGCAGTTGGAAGAATATAAATAAACCTATCAATGCACCTTTTGACTCTGATTCCAAATATACTACCCTCGCAAATACACCTCAGCACTCCCCAATGATGCTAAACATAGCCATAGGCTATATACCAAAGTTCGCTGATTTTGTTGGTTTGCATTATTTTTTGTGTTTGTGTCTCATCAACAGTTGATTCATAAAGCCAAATAAAGCCAATATGAAACAAAATCAGGAAGTTCTTGCATATAACCAAAGACTGTGTATGTCCCCTTTGGGAGAGAGGGCTAGGGTGCATTTGCGACGAAAATAATTAGTATATTTGGTATTTGCGGTAAAAGTGGTACCCAGTTGTAGGTTCATTTTCTATCCAGCGAAGTAATCGAAAAACTGTAAACTTACCGGACTATATCTTGTTCAACTGTCAAAATTTCATAACTTTTCAAAAACAAACATTCTGCGCTTCAAGACAGTAACAAGACAAAGCATAACTCATAAATTACTGATATAAAATTTAAAGGCTTACAAGATATATTTCCTTCTGGTAAAAAAATAGTTTTATCTTTCTCACTTCGTAAATTATAGAAATAGTAAGACCTATCTTTTTGTTTGGGGTTCCTACTTGGGCATTCCTGATTTGGGGACTCCTAATTGGGCTTTGAATTTCTTACTATTCTTCCAAAAGAAAAGCTGAAAACGCCAGAAGAAAAAGCTGAAAACTTAAGTGAAACGACGCTTGCCATCTGTCTCAGACAGAACTAGCTCCATTCCAACTGTCGAAATTTAACACTTTTTCAGACTACAGAATTTCGTACAAAAGACAGAAACAAGACAGATCATAACTCATAAATTGCTAATATAAATTTCGAAAGCTTGCAAAAACATTTTCTACTCGTAAATTGACAAGCAAGAACTATAAATGCTTAATATATTGCAAAGAAAAAATGTTTTCAGATGTCATTGCCAGGGCAGTAGAGGTTGGATACTTCCGGTCAGAGCCTCATTCGAAGAGTTAACCAATTTCAAAAATTACGCACACCCAGAGTTGTGAAAGTTAATCACACGTGACAGGAAGAAGCATGACACGGCTGTAGTGTGCGCCGTACCCGGTGGAAGAATTGGTTCTCCAAGATGTAACCCGTGGGGCGGAGAGTGGGCATCCGCTAGCCCACTGTCAAACGAAAAAAAGGAGTGAACTTGAAGGTATATAAATTGAAATAAATACTAGAAATTGGCAGTCAAGTTATTATCAACTTTCAATATAAATGAAGATTTAAATGATTTATTAACAGTAATTTATTTTTGGATATTTTCGCTACTTCAACTATTACATTATCGACAAGAGACTCAGCATATTAATATAACTTTTTGTCCGGCTATGAGAAAACTCTACTTCAAAGAGGATTCTTCAAGAAACTTAGTAAATTAATAAAAGTTTTGGGATAAATCCTACAAAACCCAACAGACAAGAAAATCAAAGTTTTTCTTGCAGTATTAAAACTTTCAACAATTGCTGAGGCATTTCTGTGCACAGCTAAATAATGCTACTAAAAATGAAATTACAGCCCTTTTTATTACAAAATGAGAAGAACATTTATAGGGTCATTGTAAATAAATTCAAAGAGGCTGAGAGCGCTAATGATCCTTATCTTTACTCTTTTCCTCGAGAACAAGTTGAATCAAACCGCCAAATCTATTTTGTTATATATGTTTCACTTTTAGCTTTAGTGCTGTGTTAAAACCTAGTCATGTTTGAAGATAGTACAAACCAATCCTGTAATAGGAATGCAAAGAAATGATCTAGAAAAATAAAATTCTTTCGAAAATTTAGATTTTTCAAAGAAACTTAAAAAGCCATATTAAAACCTAAGACGTGCAGAATTAAAGTCTCACAATTATCATACAGTAAGTGGTAACGAACTGTAAGTAAGGAGCCATTGGGACCAATAGTACCCAAAAATCTGAATTTTAATAAGAATTAATACATCCCAAAAATTGGCTTTTTATGCAGATCTCAAATATATAAAATTCACTAAGTATAATGCTACCCATCAAAAGTTACGAGACCAAGAAAATTTGCCTGATTTTTGAAAAAGGGGAGTAACATCCCCAAAAAGGTCGAATGAGCTTAATGAAAATTACACTTTCAAATTCTGCATATCAGAGAACCCTACTGTAGAGGTTCCAAGCTCCTATCTTTGAAAATGAGGAATTTTTATTTTTTGTCAGAAGAAAGATCAGGGATGATTCTTACTTTCAGTTAAAATAACTTATTTTTTATTTAATTTGAGCTTAAAATGACCAGAGATTACCAGTGGCGAGTCCAGGGGAGGTGTGAGGGGGGTGCGCGCCCCCCTAACGTAGTCTAAAGTAGTGTAATTTACTTAATTAACGCAAGTTCGCGTTAATTAAACTTGCCCCTGACGCAAGTTTATCGGATCAACCTATTTTGCCCCTTCTCTAAAAAAAATCCTGGATCCGCCCTTGGAGATTACCATCAATGAATAAATGAAGTCTAAGACGAATAGAAACCAAAATGAATAGTTACACGACACATACTGATAACAGAAATTGCTTGAGATTAATAAATAGATCCTAAAACAAACAGAAATCAAAGAAATAAGCAAGTCAAACTTAAAACCAACAGAAATTACCACAAACTGGGGTAGGGCTACAGACCCGTAAACCTTGTTATGGCTGTAGCATCCTTTGGGCTTTACTTAAAACAATTTTTATTTCGAGATGTGCATTTTTAGTTGTCAGATCATCAACAGGAACACAACAAAAAAGCAATATCCCGAGAGTTTTCAAGGTTTACAATTAAGAGCCATGCTACCCACCCCCTCCTCCCTCTAAAACCCTCTAAAAGGTTTAAATATAAATTGTATTTCACTGAAAACAACATTTATTTTGTACTGTGTGGTTTTTATTTGCCAAAACACCAACTAAACAAAACGAAGTTATAATCATCAAAAGAAAAAGCTTTCAAATATATTTTATTTTCAGTGAAGCGCAAATGATACTTTGGCTTTTAAAAGATTTATGTATGTTTATGACAATTTCTGTTCCTTGAGAGTTTAAATTGATTATTTATTTGAATTTCTGTTTCTTTAGGATTTAATTGTTAATTAATATGAGCAGAGCCGGTTACCTTTTGTTTCATTATTTATTTAAATTTCTCGTCATTTTGGGTTTCATTTATTCAAATGATAGTCAATTCTGCTTTTTAAAAGTTTTAAATATTATAAATTATAAGGATTCATTTCTGCTCGTCTTAGTTTTGAATATGGCTCTTTACTTTTCTTTGAAAAACTTCTTTTTTCTGGAATATTTTTTAAAATTGATTTTGAAAAACTGGTTGTATCGATTAGTGAAGTCAGAAAGTAGGCTCACAAAAAATGTGTTTCCAACCACTTTTATTTTTTTCCTAGGAGAGGAACCTTCAGACCAATCTTGGATAAGGAGGAAGTTAACCATTACTACTCCTTTATATTTCTGGAGAAATTAATATAGTCAATACTTGAAATAAATAAATGCCTTTGATATAGACACTAAAATGTATGCCAGATTTCTGCTTCTAGTATGGTACTTCCTAAGTTTGCACCCTCTTCTCTCTTCGGATGGGGAACAATTATATAAAATGTGAAATTTATATATAATTACCTAAATTTCCCCCCCCCCCTTGCTCGAGGCTTTGGCGCCCGCTGTAATAACAATACACGGAATTCTACAGTTTTTACCACCTCAAGAGACATTCTAAGCTATCATAGGCAGCGCAATAGCGCTGCCTAATTAAAGAACGATGTTTGTAAAATTTTTTTTTTTTTTTTTTTTTTTTATTTTTTGGTTTCTTGGTCTTAGACCAGGGCACTTTGTATCGAAGGAGTTGTCATAGAAACTTCGGAAAAGGCTATTTAAACTGGAAGTCCGAATGATTAGTGTTAAATATAATAGTTGAAAGCAACAGATAGGTAACTAATGCCCCTTTCAGACCCACCAATTACCCAAACACATCCAATACACATTGTGAGATATCCATTTTGTTCAGCATAGTTGATTTACAAATAGAAATTATGTTTTTGAGGAGGACACTACCCCACCGCCCTCAGGGCAAGGGTTGTAAGTTATGCCCTGGGGGCATATAAGGTTTTATAGAGAGCATTGTCGTAGAAACTGCAAAAAAGGCTCGTTCGGTTGAAAAATTCAAAGGGCTAGTGCCCTTTTTCATAGTCTAAAGCGACTGGAGGGCAACTAACCCCTCAATTACGCCTACCTTCTCCCCAAACACATTCAATCAAAATTTTGAGATAGCCATTTTGTTCAACGTAGTTGAATGTTCTGGAAATTTGGTCTTTGAGGATGACACCCCCCCACAGCCCTCACGGCAAGGGTTGTAAGATATACCTGGGGGGCATATAAGGTTTTTATAGAAATCGTTGTCGTAGAAACATAAAAAAGGGCTCATTTGATTGGAAATTGAAATGGCTAGTGCCCTTTTTAATAGTTGAAAGTGATTGGAAAGCAACTAACACCCGTTTCACGCCCACTATAGTTGAAAGGTCCGAAAATTATATCTAAGAGGATGACACTCCCCCCACAGCCATCAGGGTAAGTGTTGTAAGTTATACCCTGGGGGCATATAAGGTTTTTATTGAAAGCTTTGTCGTAGAAGCTTGAAAAAGGGCTCATTCGATCGGAAATTCAAAGGACTAGTGCCCTTTTTAATAGTCGAAAGTGATTTGAGGGCAACTAGCCCCCCACTCACGCCCACCTTTTCCCCAAGCACATCCAACAAAATTTTTAGATAGCCATTTTGTTCAACGTAGGTAAAAGTTTTAGAAATTCAGTCATTGAGGATGATAACCCCCTAAAAGCCCTCGGTGAAAGGGTTGTAAGTTGTACCCTGGGGGCATATGAGGTTTTCATTGATAGTGATGTTGTAGAAACCTCAAAAAGGGCCCATTCGATTGGAAATTTGAAGGGCTTGTGCCCTTTTTAACAGACAATGATTGGAGGATAACTAACACCCCTCTCACACCCACTATTTCCCCAAAAACATCCAATAAAAATTTGAGCCATTTTGTTCGACGTAGTTAAGAAATCTTGAAATTATGTTTTCGAGGATTCCACTCCCCCCACAGCCCTCAGGGCAAGGGTTGTAAGTTATGTCCTGGGGGATGTAAGTTTTTTTTATAGAAAGCATTTTCGTAGAAACTCCAAAAAGGAATCATTTGATTAGAAATTGAAACGGCTAGTGCCCTTTTTAATAGTCGAAAGTGATTGGGTGGCGAGTAACCCCCCTCCCCCCCCTCTCACGCCCATCATTTGCCCAAACACGTCCAATCAAAATTTTGAGATACTCATTTGTTCAACATAGTTGAAAGGTCCAGAAATTATGTCTTTGAGGATAAAAACCCCCTCACAGCCCTCAGGTCAAGGGTTGTAAGTTATGCCCTGGGGCATATAAGGTTTTTATAGAAAGGGTTGTCATAGAAACTTCAAAAAGGGCTCATTCAATTGGAAATTGAAAGGGCTAGTGCCCTTTTTAATAATCGGAAGGGATTGGACGGCAACTAACTCAACTCTCCCGCCCACCATTTCCCAAAACACATGCAATCAAAATTTCGAGATAACAATTTTCTTCGTCGTAGTTGAAAGTTCTGGGAATTAGGTCTTTCAGGATGAACCCCCCCCAGCCCTCAGGGCAAGGGTTGTAAGTTATGCCCTGGGGGCATATATAGTTTTGATTGAAAGCGCTGTTGCAGAAACTTCAAAAGGGCTTATTCGATTGGAAATTGAAAGGGCTAGTGCCTTTTTTAACAGTCGGAAGTGATTGGAGGGCAACTAACCCTCCTCTCACGCCCATTTCCCCAAACAAATCCAATTAAAATTTTTATATAGCCATTCTGTTTAAAGTAGTTGAAAGTTCTGGAAATTAGGTCTTTGAGGATGACAACCCCCTCAAAGCCCTCAGGGCAAGATTGTAATTTATGCCCTGGGGGCAACTCAAAAAGGGCTCATTTGATTCAAAATTGAAAGGGCTAGTGCCATGCGCGTAGGCAGCATATTGTCTAGGGGGGGAGCAGTCGATAGTGTGATTGAGGGCCTTTTATCAACTGCTTTTCCAACCATCTGATTTTTCAGCCATATCTAATGTAAATTTGAAGGTCTAGGGGGGGGCAGCTGCCCCCCGCCCCCCTCCTCTCCCCCGCCCCCTCCCTACGCCCATGCCTAGTACCCTTTTTAATAGTCGAAAGTGATTGGAAGGCTCGACATTTTTATAGTTAAGATCGATGTGGGTACAATGTATTATTATTTTTTTTCTTTTTTTAGACCAGGTTACTACGTATCGAAGGAGTTGTCGTAGTAACTCTGAATAGGACTCAATTGGCCTAAAGTAGAAAGGATCGGTGTACCATTTAATAGTTAAAAATAATTCGGCAAGAAGTAGTCTTTCTCGTTTGCCCCTTTTTTCATTTGTTTAATGTGCTGAAAAACTTAACACTTCATTAAAACTAAATAAAATGCAATGATATAATGGTAATTTATAATAAGGCATCTTACCAATATCGCAAGAACAACTGAGGCTATTATGTTCAAACATTCGGGGCTACTTCTTCTCTCAAAATTTAACCAAATCAAAGTAGCATAAGTGTATCCAAGCTATCAAAGAAAGTAAACAATTTTTTTTGTGAATGGTATCAAGTTTTCTATTTCAGTCAACTAGAGGAGGTATGAATCTAAATTAAACACTATCACAATAAATAACCGAGTCAAACTCAAAACGAGCAGAAATTAACTTGAGTAGGGCTCAAAACTCCTATGCCTTCCCAAGGCCAGAACATAATTTGCACTTAACTGAAATAAATACAAATGAATGTGCATTGTCAGTTTAATATACATATGCTGATATTTAGTAATGAAAATGTTAATATTATTTGATTTATTAAAGTTATAAAAATAAAACATTTATATTTTTTCAGTAAAGTGCAAATTATGTTCTGCCTTGGGAAGGCATAGAGGTTTTGAGCCTCACTCATGTTAATTTCTGCTTGTTTTGAGTTTGACTCGGCTATTTATTGTAATTTCTCTTCGTTTTTGTTTTCATTTATTTATCGATGCTGATTTGTGGTATTTTTACGCTTGGTAAATTATTTGACTTTATTTGTGCTCATTTTTGGTTAAATGGAGTTCATTACTGTTCTTTGAAAAACTTATTTTGTGGAAAAAGTTTTTTTAATTAATAGGAGAAGATGATGGATAAAGGGTACGGTAAACCCCCCTGACAGAGGAGGCAATAAGTTGAAATGCTGGTTATATTTAGGTGAGGGGGGGACAAAAAAGATGATGGGAGGTAAAGTTCTTTCACATCAATGCTGTGCATACATGGATTGGATCAATCAATTAAATTCCAGCATTGGACCTGAAGGAGACTATTTTCTGGAATTCTGGAAAATTTTCGTGAATTCTCAAGAATTCTCTGGAACTTCCACTAATATTGTGTGTACGCACTTCAGGGCCCTAGGATGGTGTTTCTGAGGCTTATTCTCTAAATTATGAAACTGCTTACAAATAAGCATCCTATTGAGATTAGAAAGGTGAAAGGAAAAATTTTTTCCTTAAATTTTTTCCTTAAATAAATTTGTTTCCTTAAACTTGATGAACTTCATCAAGTTTATATTGATTTTTGTAATACCGTCTTTTAAAAAGTTCAGATTAGAAATAGCTCTTTAAAATTTATGACTACACTGGTTGAAAGTGCCAAGGTCCGTTCTCATTTGAATCTAAAACCAGGGCACCAGCTTTGGAATTTCTGGTTCCATGGTAAAGCCACATGACATGATAGAATCTCTCTGTATATAAATTAGGGAAGTCACATATTCAATTTTTTGAAAAAAAAGCTTATGACTTTTTGGTCTTATGGGGGAGGGGGAGGGATATGGAGAAAATATACCAACGGTGATTCTTCTCCTATTTTCTTCTGTATATACTGTATATAGCAAGTAACTATTCCACTTGTATCCTTTATACGTGAAGGAACCATCATGTCATCTACATTACTTTCTTGATTCTCCTGAAAACCGTAACTAGCAATCAGTGCCCCATTTTTGGAGACATAAAAAACTGGGAGACAAGTCTATATTGCTAATGTAGACTGCTACCAGTCTCCCAGTTTTCACTTTTCCGACCCCCAAATTTGTCCTTCTACATTTCAGTTTGTAAGGAAGTGTCTTCATTTTGCCATTTCTAAAGTTTTTTGAAGCGTTTTAGTCTTACTTAGTACGGTTTACCATAGGTAACCCCTATGGTTTCCTTTTCAAATTTATTGCTTGATAAAGCTCCCAGAAAACGGGAAATTGATAAAGCCGTATCCAGAAACGGGAAATTGAAATGGCAGTAGCGTTCTATACTATCCAGATTACCAGTTTTTCTGAAAACGCTGAGTGTAGACGCGGCTAAAGAAGACAAGCAACAACACAAAAAAAATGGTTGAACAAATGCGGGGCAAAACAACGGGATAAAAAATCAATTTGCTGTTCAAATAGCAGACGTGAAGGTGAGCTCTGACAATGGACTGTAAATTTTGTCAATTAGAAACGATCAAGTCACGTTGTCGTGTGAAAGTCGGTTGGAGTGTCGAATTGTTAAATTACTCAAGGTCTTGCTTGAAAATTTCCCTGTGTTGCATTTTATTCTACATTGATATTTCGAATATATAGGTATTGAAGATTTAATATATTTGATTAAATGTGTCTCATGCGTTGTGATTCCTCAAGGATCAAAGATAAGATAAACCTAGACAACAGTATTCTCAGCATTTCCATTTTTTTTAAAATAAAGTTTGCTGCTTTCAGGAATTAACTTAAGTAGAAATAACTTTTTTTTAAGATGAAGGTGGCCCAACGTTTTTCTAGCAGAATGGAAAAGAAAAAATGCAAAAAACTACATGTTAGGAAAACCAGATCAATGTGGATCTGCAGAAAATGGTGATGGAAGCATGATTCTGTTCCAAGAGGATAATTGATTTCAGGAGACATTTCTGTTGAACTGCCTGTACAAGTCGACTCTTGCTTACTCGAAATTCACGGAACCATGAGTTTTCTCCGAGTTACGTATAGTTCGACTTATGAATATTTTGATTTATTGAGGTCATTCTACATAGGATTCGACTTATAAGGGTAACGAGATATAGCGATAAGCCAAATGAAAATTCGACTTCCAGAGGTACAAATTCGATAAATTCACCCCCTACAGCCACTACAAAGTTAACAATAATTTTATTAGTATATCATAGACTTGACATATCAAGACTTGACTTTCAAATGCCAATAATAAATTTAGTTTGCTAGAAAATTGACACCTGAACATTAACAGAATCTGATAAAAAAATATGTTAAACAAAATTAATATATATCAAAGTTTACACGTTGCAACCTGCATACCGGGCAGTGTTTCCACTTCAAATTTTTTCATATCCCTAGAAGGCTGGTGGAAAATCCCTAGAAATCCCTATTTTATGATAACCTAAGAAATCCTAGATAATATATTAGGTTCTATTATTTTAGGTTATTATTATATTTTACTTAAAGAGGTAAAATAAAACCGCAAAATTATTTTGAGTTATGCATGGTTTTTTCTTTGACTTAGACAGGTTTTTCCAAAGAGATTAAAAATAATTTGAGATATCGAGGAATTCGAGTTATCGACAATTGACTGTAATAAAATTTAACCAAACTTGCATTTCATTTAAAAGGTCTCCTGATATGTTAAAGCTACATACCTTCGCAAGGTAAATCCAATGCTGATTTAGTATCAAATATATCAAATGATATATGTTTCTTTGTCATAATTATAGTGATTTTAAAAAATGCCTTTACATTTTGGAAATTTTACATCAAGAAAAACATGCTTTTACAAAAGTGCTGTGTTTCATAAGAAGTAGAAAAACTTCAGGTCCAAAAGTATAGAAACACAATATTTTAGCAATATATTATGTCATTTGTCACTATAACTTCAAAAAAAATTCTTATGACAATAAGGGTATAATCTAATCAGCTAAAATTGGGCTAAAATCGCCTTTAAATTTTCCTAAGCCGTATTACAATTTATTACACACAAATATGTTACCGGATCAGTGAGAGAATAAGGCAAAAACGAATGCTCACAGTTGCAAATTCAACAAGCTACATTTCTTGTAACCGACAAGGACCTCATCAATGGCACTAATACAATGTAAATGTAAGGGAAATGTTTTTCAGGAGGATACTCCGCCACAGCCCTCAGGGCAAGGGTTTTAAGTTATGCCCTGGGGGCATATAAGATTTTATAGAAGACGTTGTCATAGAAACTTCAGAAAAGGGCTCCCCTTTTTTAACGAAGATGTAAAAAGAAGGTATCTTCAAAATCTACGGAAGATGGGCATGTTCTTTAAAAAAAAGCTATTCTTCAAATACATATGATTACTATGATACACCCCCCCCCTACGATTGGCTATCTGGATGTCAATCGATGTCACTCCTTGCAATGTACAAAGAAGTGCCCATCATTTTCCTTGCTGTGCATCTACAGAACACATACAACAGCTAACCACTTCAGGCCAAATAATACAGCTCCCACCAAAAGAATATTAATATATTGCATTCGTTCACAATAACTATAAATTCACCGTAATTATTAACGACATATCTCGCCGGATATAATTTAGCTACATTTCTTTTCTTGATATTTGTAGTAAATTTACACTTGTTGTCTCTAACTCTCATCTCGAACTAATATCTTATAATAGTAGAGGCAGAATCTAATCAGCGAAAGTTTTTTATCATCTAACTTTTTGATCAACTGATCTTTAGTCATCTTTTAATCACGTTTTAGGATTCCTTAGCCGGTTCTAACCGATTCATTTTATTGATTCTTGATTCATTGTCATTGATCATTGACAATAACATTGATCGTTGTCATTGATTTTTATAATCATTTGAATCCTTGTTAACTGGATTATAACTTATTAAAACAAACAAATCTGTCACCAGATTCATGAAAGAGTAAGGACGAAATGATTACTCACAGTTGACATTCAACATAACACGTTTGCTGACAGCAGGGGGAACGTCGTTGCTTGCAATGCACAGATAAGCACCCATCATTTTTCTTGTTATTCGATGAAGTCGCAGTGTCTCGCCAGGAAAAGCATCCACTTTAAAAGACAAAAGGTCAAATTAGTAGCAAAGTCATTAGCAGCACAGGTCAAATTAGAAAGTGTTCCATGGGTAGACCCAAGAGTTTATTACCTGAAAATATACTAGATAATACCTGAAATCCAGTGCAACAGGCGAGAAGGTAAACAGCTAACAAGAATGGTGGCGAACAATCACAGAGATTGATTTACCATTGTCCTAAAGATGTTTTTAACGATTCTTAGGGAACTTCTAAGGACTTATTTATTGACGGTGTCATTTATTTTGACAGTTAATTGGCTCGATGATGATCCCCGATATTGAAAAAAAAACTAAAAATTAATCTTAGAAGAATGTGAGACATAAATACAATCTGAACCAGTCATTTAATTTAGATGACTGAACTGTTTTAAACTGCGTGCCATGCACATCTTCAACTACTTCTTTCATCTTCAACCAGTGATTTTTAGAAATTATAATGGATATGACAAGTTATTTTTATTTAATTGCCAATGATAGATCTGGAAAAAAATGCCCAAATCACATATTTGGTCATCTTTAGGAGTAGAAATATAGAATTTATCACTAACAAGTGCTAGCTCCTGGGAGACATACAGGGCATTGTTTAAGACGGAAAAATAATGTCGGATCAAAACCATAAAGATTCGTCTTAAATAGGATTTTACTTTTTTTTTGCGGAACTTCAAGGGACCTTCTGTGCAGTCTAAGTTTTCTGCTGTTGTGTTACTGTTAACTGCTTCAAATACGTACTAAGAATCTAAGATACCTTTAGAAACCTTAGGCTGATAGCGCTGAAGCGCAAGGAGCTCGCCTAAACACATGTTGTCTGTAGTGTAAATTCATGGAGATTTTCTCATGCAAATAAACGCCATTTATTTTAACTGTTCAATAATTCAAATGTTGACCAAAAGGTGGTACTTCCCTGTAAACTTCACAATTTTGAAATATTCAAAAGAAAAGTGTTTAGGGGGGAAATGTTTTTATTTTATATTTTTGGTACTTGAAGCAAAAGGCTTTTAATATTTACCTGCGATTATATGGGTAATTATTTACCTAAACAATCTTTGCCTCAGGTTCTGCTATATTTTTCGTTTATGAATAAACCCCTTTTGTTCTTAAAAAAATAAAGTAAAAAAGGCCCATTTTATTAGCTCGCATTTAACACAAAAGTTTGTAACTTTGAACTATATTTAACATACAAATATATAACACATATAATCAGAAATATTTGTTTCCGTGTAAGTATATTATAAATTTATATATCAAGGTACATGTCTGTTGATTGATTTTTTCTAAGTTCGAAAGCTTCCAACCATGTGGAACACAGCTGGTGATCCATTTCGCCCAAGAAATGTCACCTAATCATTTAATCTCTCATGGCATGAAGAGAATTCTCAAAATTTTCTGATCAATTACTTTTGTTGTCGCTGTTATGATTTGTGAAAATTAGTCAAAATTTTTCCTCGTGCTCTTCTCGAAATAATTATATTTGTGGAATTTCCCTTGCTCTGGAATTTGTCCGTGCAATATGTTTTTAGACAGATAAATAATCTTAAAGATAGAACTCACTTCTTTCTAAGAGGATTAAATTTTCTCTGAGTTATGATTCTACTATTAAAGCTTAAATCATGTCTAAGAAACAAAACTAACGTTCTTTCAGAAAGGCGAAAAAACTTTAGAAGGTAAGAATATGTTCAGCATGGATCAAGAACGGCAATTCACGAAAATTTAGGAAGCAGGGTTTTTTTTATTTGATTTGGTAGGGAGATACGGAAAAATATATTTTTCAAAACTTAGGGGGGACACTTTACTAAAACAGACATTTTTCAAAATCTAAAAGTTGGGTAATTTTGTTTCCTCCAGCTTTTTGAATAACCCACACAAAAAAAGTATTTTTCAAGGCCCGGGGGGTGATAGACATCCCTGTCCAATCCCCACCAATTGGCGTCCCTGGCTTTGATTGCTTGTGGCTTATTAATTTGTGGTTAGTTAATTACTTTTGGATATATCTAGTGAGAGTAATTTTCGGGGTGGGGGCAGATGCATTACGTAGAACAGAATAAATTTAAAATGCGCATTTATTAGTTTATTTCTCAGTAATTATTCCCGGTACAAGTGAGTTTAACTAACGACTTGACAAGCATTTTAGAATATTAGGGGATGCTTGAAGGATATGGGACCATCTACCGCTCTACACCGGGGGGTAGAGGCATGTCTTTAGTGAAATGTGAGCCGCGACTACAATCAGTCTTACGCATAACACATCTCTTAGAAGAGGAGACACTCCGCACAGAGTACTTGAAAAACATCTTTGTAAGACGCTACACCTCCATTTAGAATATCAATTTTGTTGAGGTGTATCCCCCCCTCCCTTTCAAAAATTGGACAGTTTTTTTCAGACTCGTAACGTTTGATGGGTAATACTAAACTTGATGAATCTTAAATATTTGAAATCAGCATATTAAGGTGATTCTTTTGATGTATCTATTTCTATCAAAATTATGTTTTTTAGAATTCTTGTTACTATTGAGCCAAGTTTCTCCTTACTTACAGTCCGTTACCTCGAACTGTTTGGAATTCGACATAACTGTTTTTTTTTTAATTATTCTTATTTTTTATTTTGCTCATTTATGTTCATTTATGGTTTGATCATTGCTCATTTATACTTATGTATGGTTTGCTCATTGCTCATTTAAGCTCATTTATGGTTTGCTCATTTATGGCTTACTCATTGCTCATTTATGTTATTTTTCTCTTTTATGGTTTAATACAGCTCTTTGCTTTTATTTGAAGAACTTCATTTTTGAGAACTATTTTTTGTAAATTAATTACTGTTCAATTTTTGATGGAAATCATTGTAGTTTTTATTGTAAATTGTTGGAATATCTGTGAAACTGTTTCAGTTTGGTGGCTTAATAACAATTTTGAATTGTAATTTTTTTTTAATTGTAAATTTTTTGACAAATTTTGAATATTTGAAAATATTACATCAGCTATAGATTCGATGAATAAGTTTTCGATAATGTTTTTGCTTAAATTATAGTTTTAATTGGTTTTTATAGCATTTGCGTGAATTGAAAGGGATATTTTATTTCAACAGGGGGATATTTTATTGGCAGAGGGTTGAAAAGCTGCAAAATTTTGGTCTTCTCTAGGGTTAAAGGCACAAGTTTTTTTTAACTGACAGTAAGGAACGACGTTAAAATTTAAAACGAACATAATTTATTCCGTATATGAAAGGGGCTATCCCCTCCCCAACGCCTCGCTCTTTACGCTAAAGTTTTTTATTGTTTAAAAAAAATAGAGTTGTGAGAGTAGAAAGGCCTCTTTACATACGAGGAATACATAATTTATTCATGGATTATTGATACACTAACGGGTCAATGACACCTTTTTCAAGGTCAATCAGGGGGTGTTTCTAAGTGTATTGACTCCGGGACGAAGTTTGCACACGCGCACTGAATACTAACGGGGCAATGTATTGATCTGATAACGGGACAGGATTCCAATGAATATAAGGAAGGATTTTTGCTATAGTTGTTATTAGTGTGAGAATAGAATTCAAGGAGTGTGAACAGTTTGACTTTACTCATTAGGATATGTTTGTAATAATGAGCGGAATGTTTACACTATTAGAAGTTGATAGTGGAGTTGGTAGCATTGATACAAGAGCGCCAAACATCGCGGTGGAAATCACAAGAGGATCACGACTTTGTCTGGAATGGGATGAAGTATATGCAAGATATGTGATATCATTGAGCAAATTTAAAATGGAGGATCAATTATACTTCGCTGCAAAAGTTGATATGGCACATGTGAATAGACTTCAAAGTGCTTTAAGTGCAATAGTGAAGCATATCGAGGACAATAAGCTGTATCACTAATTGTACATGTGTAGTATTATTGTTGTAATTCTACAATAAAATTGTTTCGAAATCGAAAATGTCCCTTTCTTTTTGTTAGAATAAGTAGAATGATTCATGGTCAGTCTAGAGTCAGCGGTGAGAGTGATAGGATTGAAAAATGAATAAATTTGAGAAAGAGAGAATTAGATCGAATCTTGTGATTATGGAAAAACATTTGATTCTGGATGACGATTTTCTCGATTTATCCCTTCAAACGAAGATATTCTCACAGGGAACACTTGAAAATATCATGAAAACTGATTCTCCCCCATTGGACTATTGTATGAAACTTTTACGATGTGACTCAAATGCTTATACTCAATTTATTGATATATTAATCGAAACAAAGCAGAATAATATCGTGGATATAATTATGAAAACATTGCCATAGATTCAATGTAGATAGCTCCTCCTTCGAAAGAGGTAACGTCACAAAGTTACTCCTCTCACCATCCCCCTCTGAATTTATCGAACGAGGATCAGTTTTGTTTTGGCTGTGAGAGAGTTGACATCGGAAACCAACGGAAACCAAAAAAAATGTTCTATACATGTCCACTATGCATGTACACTCTTGGCGATCGGTCATCATGTGAAAATTGTACAATTGATGACTATAATGAAAAGTGCAAATTATACAATCCATGCAAATTGCATAGAGGACATGCAGTACAAATTAAAGGCTGTAATTCATGTCTTGAAGAGATTTGTGATTCTCATCCTATAGGACATCTATGCTCCAATTGCCACTATGAAAAATGTGAACCGTGGGAGAATACCTATCCCGGTATGATTGGAAAGAACCCCAAACGTGATTTTAGTTTGTTTCTACGAGATTGGTATCGTCGTGGATTTAATTTATTTTGGGAGGAAGAATCTGGTCTACGATTCAACTGTTGGGGTAACAAGACAATTTGGTTTCTACGTCATCGTTGTGACGACACTGCCTATTATGACTATAAACCAAGTGATTTTTATTTGGCAGCTACCGAATGTGATTCACCATTTGAAAACACTGTATGTGATATTGCCTCAAATAGACAGATTGAAACACGTGAATTTCACAATATGAATTTAAATAGTATCATTGACTAAACAAAGAGATATGACAAGAGTGAAGTTACATTATACTGTAGAAATTATGACCCTGACTTTGCAGCCAATCAAGATCAATATACAGTGAATTCAAACGATCTACCAGCATTAGTGGTTCACGACAGTTGCCTATACACCGAAGAAGAAATCTAAAGTGAAGAATAAAGACATTGTTATTATATATATACATTTTTCATTTATTAATAAACAAATTCACATACATTTTTTAAGCACTGTACTCGTAGGACACTAAAATCAATATTAGACAGGTCTGAGAGGATATTTTCCACCATAAAATCATTCAGACGAGGATTGTCTACATAAATGTTGAGAAACTGCTTGTAAATATAGCCGCGACATCTGAACACGCAATATAGTAGCGCATGAAAGCCACAGCTTTTAGTCGTCAGATCCTGCACTCTCGTCTTATTTTGAATAATAGTTTTCCCACTGCTCTTAATATAGTTGCTGATGTGTGGAGTGAAGAATGTAAAGGGTAGGCCAAGAGGATCAAAAAATTCAATCGTCTTCATAGTTTGAAAGATGCACAACCAATGGCCAGTATTCACAGTCGACGGACTGCTATTAACAATGATTAGGGTATTGTTGGCACTTTGAATTTTTCCAAGAAAGTCCGAGGGCAGACAATAGGATCAGTATTTGGACATGTAGGGGTCCATATTAAATACATTGAATATTTGACTGGTGTTCATGGTGCCAAGTCTAGAAGAACACTGCCTTCGGGAGGGATTTCCCAATAGGTTTCAAATTGATTTACCGAGATTAGTGCAATACTCTCAGCTAATGGGTCGGCAAATGTACACTCTAAGCGCACAATCCCCGTTCATACTATACTCATATCCTGGGTGCCAGACAAATCCAATACAATGATACCATGTGTTTTAGTACATTTTCTCAAAAAAAATCTGTTAATACGTTTAAGCAATAAATATCTTTAAGCTTAACCCGTCTTTATTCTTTACTCTTGCATTTCACGACAGAAATTCAAGATAAACTTTGAAAAATCATGAGAATGTAGCTGTGACAAGGTAAACCATGATAAGACACTACAGAAATATTCCAATTCTTGCATTTCACGAAAGAAATTCAAAATGAACTTTGAAAAATCATGAGAATGTAGCTGTGACAAGGTAAACCACAACATGACACTACTGAAATATTCCAATTCTTGCATTTCAATGAAAGAAATTCAAAGTGAACTTTGAAAAATTAAGAGAATGTAACTGTGACAAGGTAAAGCACAACAAAACAATACTGAAATATTCCAACTCTTGCATTTCAATGAAAGAAATTCAAAATTAACTATTAAAATCAAGAGAATGTAACTGTGACAAGGTAAAGCACAACGAAACACTACTGAAATATTCCAACTCTTGCATTTCATAACAGAAATTCAAAATGAACTTCGAAAAATCAAGAACACACACGCAAACCTAAAAAACCTAGGTCTGAAAATCCCCAAACACCAAATTAAATATTCTAATTCGTGATTTCAGGTACGTCAAATACGAAATACTAAAGTTAACTTCTCAAATAATAAGTCCCAGGAACCTAACGCCCACGAAAATCTAAAAAAAAAAAAAAAAAAAAAAAGAAAACCCAAACAGCTAAATTAACTATTCTAATTCATGATTTCAGGCACGTAAAACCACAAAATACTAAATTTAACTTCTCAAATAATAAACCCCAGGAGTCAAACACACACGAAAATCTAAAATACCTAGGTCTGAAAATCCCCAAACAGCCAATTAAATATTCTAATTCATGATTTCAGGCAAGTCAAACTATGAAATACTAAAGTTAACTTCTCAAATCATAAATCCCAGGAACATAACATCCACGAAAATATAAAAAAAAAAACTAGGTCTGAAAACCCAAACAGCTAATTAACTATTCTAATTCATGATTTCACGCATGTAAAACCACAAAATACTAAAGTTAACTTCTCAAATAATAAACCCCAGGAGTCAAACATACACGAAAATCTAAAATACCTAGGTCTGAAAATCCCCAAACAGCCAATTAAATATTCTAATTCATGATTTCAGGCAAGTCAAACTATGAAATACTAAACTCAAATCATAAATCCCAGGAACCTAACATCCACGAAAATCTAAAAAAAAAACTCGGTCTGAAAACCCAAACAGCTAATTAACTATTCTAATTCATGATTTCAGGCACGTCAAATCACGAAATACTAAAGTTAACTTCTCAAATAATAAACCCCGGGAAGCAAACACCCGCGAAAATCTAAAAAACGTAGGTTTGAAAATCCAACTTGGAGTTGCAAACACCAACCCGGACATGCAAACAAAAAGAATCAATGAAATAAAATCAAAGTGAACTTTGAAAGATCAAGAGAATGTAACTGTGACAAGCTAAACCACTACAAAGCACTACTGAAATATTCCAACTCTTGCATTTCAATGAAAGAAAAACTCAATTCCTCTTAGAATTATTTAAACTAAAGACTTACCCCCGCCTCTCACAGAAAGTTCGGAAAGACGCAAAAGCCTTATTTATAGTCGACTCTCGTGGAACTCAAGCCCCATTTAACTCAACCCCCGTGCAACTGAACCCTCCATGTAACTGAACCCCTGTATAACCGAAACCCTGTACAACTGAACCCCCATGCTACTGAACCCTCGTGCTACTGAACCCTCGTGCAACTCGACCCAATTTAACTAAGCCCCTGTGTAACTATACCCCCTTTAACTGAACCCTCGTGCAAGTGAGCCCTCCATGTAACTGAACCCCTGTATAACAGAAACCCTGTACAACTGAACCCCCGTGCTACTGAACTCTCGTGCTACTGAACCCTCGTGCAACTCAACCCACTTTAACTAAACCCCCGTGTAACTGTATCCCCCTTTAACTGAACCCTCTTGCAACTCAACCCACTCTGCAATCCCCTCTCCTTCAAAACACTTTTCAGCCATTTCTTGTTAATTTTTTTTTATTTCTAAACTACTTTAAATTGAGAATACTCTCCAAAACATCACTTGTGTATTATACAGTATAGTATCATCCCATCTCCTCCAAATTGCAAATCCCCCCTCGTGCAACTGAACCCTCCATGTAACTGAACCCCTGTATAACCGAAACCCTGTACAATTGAATCTCCATGCTACTGAACCATCGTGCTACTGAACCCTCGTACAAGTCGACCCAATTTAACTAAACCCCTGTGTAACTATACCCCCTTTAACTGAACCCTCGTGCAACTGAACCCTCCATGTAACTGAACCCCTGTATAACCGGAACCCTGTACAACTGAACGCCCGTGCTACTGAACTCTCGTGCTACTGAACCCTCGTGAAACTCAACCCAATTTAACTAAACCCTCGTGCAACTGTACCCCCTTTAACTGAACCCTCGTGCAACTCAACCCTCCATGCAACCCATGGTTTCTCATAGGCCACTGGGCTAATTTGGCTTTTGTGTGTGCCCCATTGTTTTTGTGTGGGTTCCATTGTAACTGAATCTCCATGTAACTGAACCCCAAGCAAGTGAACCCCCATGCATCTGAACCCTCGTGCAAGTGAGATCTCTTTAACTGAACCCTCATGCAAACAATTCTGAGTGTAGCCTACTATTCTTTAATTAGCAGCATCGTACATTTTGTTTAAATACTTATTTTTTCATTTTCCAGATTCAAGATTTTTATTTAACACAAATGAATAGACAAAAATTAATATTTCGTATATACACGCTCAATTATTACGTTACTGCCAGCTCTTAGTTTCCAAAGATGTTTTCTGGGCCAAAAAAACTTAGCTGTAATGGATGTAATAACGACTTTAATAAATTTTTGCCATATATTTAGAGTAGGCTGTCTAATATTTTATAAATTTTTACAGAAAGTCTGTGTAGCTGTTTTCCCGTCATCTTTTTGGTAATGAAAATCTGACTGCTTTATTACTATAGTATTGGAAATTAGAAATCCTTCGGCCTTTGTAAATTAACCTTGTTAAATTTCTAAGGAATATGAATACTAGCTAATAGCCCGTTGATGTCTAGCCCGTTGCAGTCATTATGAGAGAAGCCAAGGGTAAATTGTAAATAAAAGAAGACAAAATTTAGCATGAAAAAAAAACAATCCCCTTTTACAGAAGGCAAATTAGCACCCCCCCCCCCCCTAATACTAAACGTTGAAAATGTGAATATTTAGTCATTAACATATTTAACCGAAATTAACCAAGGGAGGCTAAGTCCCCCTTGCTTTGGCCAAATCAAGCACTGTACTTGGCTTAATGGTGTGTAAAATTATTAGTAATCGCAGCTGGCAAATCCGCACTGCTAATATTGTCAATTAAAAGGAGAAAGCATTCTGATTTTGAGGGAAAATCCCACAAATAATTTGAATTAATTTACGGTTAGTTTTTGTGAGACTTTTTGAATGCATATTGAAGTCACCGAGAAAAATATTTTTTTTGAACTAAGAAAAATAACTGATATAATTTTGAACTAATATAGTATTCGGAGCGAGAGAGATACGTTAAAATTAATATTTCGTAAATACAAGCTCAATTATTACGTTAGTGCCAGCCTTTAGTTTCCAAAGATGTTTTCTGAGCCAAAAAAAAACTTAGCTGTAATTGATGTGATAACGACTTGAATAAATTTTTGTCATATATTTAGAGTAGGCTGTCTAATATTTTATAAATTTTTACAGAAAGTCTGTAGCTGTTTTCTCGCCATGTTTTTGGTAATAACAATCTAACTGTTTTATTACTATAGGGTTGTAAGTTAGAAATACTTTAGTCTTTTTAAATTAACCTTGTTAAATATCTAAGGAATATGAATACTAGCTAAGTGTAAACGTTTTTTTTATTTTATTTTTTTTTGGAAATATAGAATGAAAGTGTACTCACATTGAAAATTGTCGAATCCATTGTTTTCAAATTTAATAAAATGTAATGTACTATAATCAATGTATTAAAACATAATGAAAATTGGAATGTAGTGTATGAACATTTATAGGGTTTTTGCTTGAGTACATCATACGTCGCCAAGTTTAAAAAAAAAAAAAACCCTGCTAATCATGTTACCGTATATGCAGTAACCGCCGCTCTCTCTGTTTGACCCACAAAAAAATGGCTGTCAGCTCAGAAAACCCGTATGCTAAGGCAAGTACCGTTCGTAGTAATAGGTGACTGACCCGTGGTAAGCCAATGTACCGGTTAGACTACACTGTATATTCATGCCTCAGGCGGGAGGTAAGACAAATTACACAATCACGATCTGTATCTATTAATGCTTTACTACTGATATTGTTTTGGTTGCCGATTCATAAAGGAACCTTCAGAAATTACTTGATATTTTAGGTGATTATTTGGATATGAAAAAGTTAGAACTTATGTGGGTAAAACCATAGTGTTAGTATTCTGTAAATATGGTAGACTTCAGGAGGATATTAAACTTAGTTTTAAGGGTAGAAGGGTTAGATTAGTGGAGGAATGGTCATATTTAGGTGTTAAGTTTAAGGCGAAAGGAAATTTATTTAGTAGGCATATAGAAAGTAGGATCGAAAAAGGTAAGGCATGTTGTAATATGATATTAAGAAGTCAGCTTAGGGATATTAAAAAGATCCAAGTAGTTAAAGAGGTTTTCAGGGCTCAACTTTTAGGTGTTATGCATTATGGATCTGAAGTTTGGGGTGTGCGAAGAGAGATGGGTAAAAGAAGTCGTAGGCTAATTAACATGGTTAGGCTTTGAGAAAAAACTTTAGTGATGCCCAGGGTGCGGATGATGAAGGCAGCTTATTTAGAAATGTTGAAGGGCAGCTCAGGTAGGGGTCAGCCGTACCAAATTAAGAGTGTATTAGACCAGTGTGGACTAAGCCATATGTGGGGGGATGGCTTAGGGCTCGAAGATATGGGGGACCAAGTAAGTGGATTAGTTGAAAGGATTTTACAGGACCAAGAAATACAGGCATGGCAGGCCCAGCGTTCGCTTTCGAATTCACTGAGTCTCTATTCTCGGTCGAAGGAGATTTGGGGTGAATTTTTAGTTTTTAAGGTGGGTTTGAATAAAAATGAAAAAGTTATTAATTGAAATGAGGGCTGATAGTTTGCCACTGGGTCAAAGGAGAAAGATTATCGGGAGGAAAAGGTCAAAGGCTGGTGCTTATTATTGTCCTATGTGAGGAGGTTTAGATGAGACTGTATGTCACTTGATGTGAATGTGAGGAGCTGAGTGATTGGAGACTTGTATTATTTGATAGGGGGGATTATGATTTTGAGTGTTTGGCGAGAGTGTGTGCGGGTGAGGGTTTTATGGGTATCAAAAGCTTGGCATGATTCCTTTGTCTCTGTAGGATTTCTGTAGGATTACGTTAGGATTTGTGAAACTTCTTTATGCTTGTTCTTTGTTTATATTTTTGTCATGGCCTATGGGCTTTTAGCGCAAATAAATTCTATTTTATTCTATAGTTATGTTTATGTATAGGGGCAAATTACATATAGTTATGTAAATTTCTCCATAAAATTGTTTATACTGCTATATATCCCGCTGAGCATTCTATACTAATTTGGGAAGCGTACATAACATCCTAACATATTTCCTCGATTAGTTGTCTATAAATAACATTTTTTTCAAACTTTTATTTTTGTCCTCAACAGACATGTCGAGATTTGATCGTCTGAATCGAATATCTGTAAATTTCAAGATAAAAAAAAACAACAAAACAAATCAATTAAAATCTACCACAGCCTGAAACCCTGAGAATTTAAATCACCCATCTATACCTACCAAATACAACAATAAGAAACACATAATTAATTGTTTTCTTAAGCATTATTTTGACTCATATACTTAGTTTGAAGCGCATTCCTACATGCATATTTATTATATCGAACTTTATAAAGTGGAAAGATACGTTACATTGTTATGAAAAGTAAAATTTTTATTACTAATTTTTTTGAGATTTCGCCAAAGCTGACACTGTTTATTAAAACGCATTTTAAAAAGAAATACTAATGAGTTAATGTTTTATTGCCTATACTTAAAACCCTCGTTTGAAATATCTTCTATGCATTTATATCTCCTTGTTCTGTGTTTCTTGTTATACCCCTAACTGAACTAGCATTTAATGTTTAATCTTTTACGCAAACACGATTGTATCTTAATCCTCACTCCCTACTCCTTATTACCATCATAGTTACTAAACGCTGCCATACAGTTAGGCGACATAGTAAAGGGTTTGACCAATACAAATAGTCACGAAGAATGCATGACTCAAAAAGAGGGTACGAGAAGTGGTCTGTATTGCAAAGGCTAAAAATTATGCAGAAAATATTAAATATCATATTTTTCTTGTAGATGGTGAACAGCTTTTATCTTTTTATTACAGGGTGGTTTTCATAACTTACTATTTTTTTATCCATATCTTTACATCATTTTACTTTCAACTGATTTGTTAGAACCTCTACCCTCACCAGATTTTAGATTAAATTTTCGATCATTTCCAATACCTATACCAATGACGTATAATTGTTGAGGTTCCCTTTAAATTGCTGGTATTTCTTTTTTCACAAGTTTACCGGAGTAACTTATTATGCACCCCCGCTAAAAAATATCCTGGATCAGCCCCTGAGTAAGAGATAAAATTATCTTTACTGACCATTCTGATCGGAAACCGGAAAAGTTTTTCACACAGTACTTCCCCCAGTCTTTTTTAGATGAGACGACATATGCCACAAAATACACCTATAAAAAAAAATTCCACAAGAGCCTGAATGTCACTGGTGGCGAACTTAAGATGTTTTTTGGAGCTGTAACAGTGATGGGCAATCTCAAACATCCTGAAATCGAAAAGTACTGGAAGGTACACTACCGTGTAAACTAGATAGCAGAAAATATTGGAAAAACCTGTTTCTTCACTCTTAGAAGCAATTTAAATTTGTTTGTAGATGACGAAATTCCTGACGATATTAAGAAGAACAATCAGTTGTGGAGGGTTCAGTCAATTATCGACCGTTTCTATATCGTTTGCCTTTCTTTTCCGAGGGACAAAAAATGTTCAATTGATGAGCAGATCCCATATTACAGGAAAACGTCGTTAAGGCAGTATGTACCCAATAAGCTAAAGCCCGTCGGCTTTAAAAACTTTGTCTTGGCTAATCCGAAGAGCCTCATACCTGACTTCGTAATTTATCAGGGTGCAACTATGCTTCCTGAAAGTATGCGATGCCATGGCCTTTTAGCTGAAATGAACTCAGGCTATCTCAAAGTCTCCCACCCCGATCTTGTCTCTATTTAGATCGTTTTTTTTAACTCAACAAAACTACTCGACCTTCTTTACGAAATGCAGATAAAGGCAATTGGCACAATCATGCCAAATACATTTGGAAAAGAGACCTTAGCCTTATGAAGCCAGAGAAAGAAATGAAGAAGAAAGGGAGAGGGACTAGCGTTGCATTTGCGCAAGAAGATCAGAAGCTAGTAATCACGGAATTGTTTGATACAAGAATATTGACACTGGGCCGAGATTGCAAGGCAGTAGAAGAAGAGACAACAATGGAAAGATGGGACAAAAAGCAAGGGAAGCGGATCACAATCTCTTGCCTAAGATCTGTAGCTGACTACAACAGGTATATGGGCGGAGAGGACATGGCTGACCCTATGATCAATTAGTACCGATTGCTTTCAGAACTAGAAAATGGACCGTAAGATTTCTTCAACATTTTATTGATGCTGCATACGCAAAAGCTTTCATCGAGATGAAGGCTCCTGAAAAAAATAGTAGGCCAAGCTGGAACAAACTCATCTTATATCGTTTTCACGTTGCAGAGCGCCTTCTCTGTCGGTCAAAACCGGAACAGTATGTTAATGAAGATGACGACTGTGAAATACTTTCGGCTGGTAATTTCAATAAGCGCCGACCATTACCGCCTGAGAGAGTTAGAACAGCCATTCACTTACCCGAACACCACGACCTTAAGAACGTGATGAGGTGCCACCTTCCTATATGCTCAGTGAAGACATGGTGAAGATGTGTTAAATGTAAAGTATTTTTGTGTCTTATTGGTGACAGAAACTGCTTTACTTGTTTCCATCAGTAAACTACTGGTAGAAACAAGAAAAGCAGTTTCTGTTTCCATGGAAAATGAATTTCCTGTTTCTTTTCTTGATAAAAATGAAAGTGTCGTGTAGTCGATATATATGTCTGAGTTACTCCGCTGAGAACCGATGTCCACGGGAGTGGACAATTGATTTTGGAGAGGGGGAGAGAGTAAAATTTTTCAAGGTCATTTTTGAAATCAGTAATTTTCTAACACATGTGGTGTAAAAATCAAGCGTCTTCAATATCTATATCTATGCCGGTAGTCAGAAGGTTAAGTGCTATAGCTCAATACTCAAGCGTAAATAAATTATAATTTCCATTGGGGCTTAAAGTACAATGTTTAAGGCGGATCGAAGAGGCAATATTTTTAGCTTTCCCTCGTCACGAGATTGGACATAGCCCACTCCTCCCTTTGCCTTTGCCTTGCTTTGCCTGCGAAACCTGACAATTTTTGCTCAAGCTAGAGCTGTTTCCAAGATATCGCAAACATGATATTTTGATAAATTGGATACATATGTTGTTATTCGATTTCCTATTACCGTATTCTCCCAAACTGCGGTTCAATTTCCAGTTGCTCGTACCAAACATTGCTGTCAACACTCCCTAAATGTTTTGACTTAGCACCCAAGTAATCCCAATATATTGCAGTCATTTTAATGATTTGATAACATATAATGTCATTTGATTAACCTGTCAATAAACTATACATAGATTGTAAGTCAAATATGATCTGCCAGTGCAACCATTTTGGTAGATCAGAGACAAAATTGTTTAGCCACCCTCCCCTCCATCGACTAAAAATTTGATGTCTCCTAGCCCCGCTCTCCTCCTTTCGTTTCCTAACAGTACCTGAAAGTTTCAACTTGATCCCTCAAGCCGCTCCCAAAATATTGGAAATGGACCATTTTGACTACTTGGAAAGGCACAGTGTATTTTGATAAGCCTCGTTATTTACTGTTCAGAGATTATAAGCATAATAGGAGTTTATAGTGCAATAATGCTCAGATGGATCAGAGATATAAATTGTTAATAATTTCTGGATATTTCAGTTACGTATACAGTGTCCGTCATCACCAAATTAGACCCTTAATTATCCTGAAATACAAAATCAATATTGCTGTTTTAATATTCACATGATAATTAAGTTTTGCTCTTTGATTCCATTGAAAAGTACTTTTTCATCCTTAATTGCTTAGAATTTTAGACTGAATTAATTGGGAATTTATGTCTCACTATCATATTCCTAGGATAATCTGCATTAAGCATTTAACCAATGAGTAAATGCACAAACGGTTGAGACCTACCGACCTGAGACCTACACTGGCTTGGCTAGTCAAAAGAATGGACCTTTATTGTCTACCAAAAACCTTACTTTAATTAATCCCTGATGGACATCAATTACGAAAAAGTCCACACAAGAGGTGGATTGAAAACTTTAACTGGTAACACATCATTCAACTGCGACAAATTGCGTATGGAAGATCGTCAGACATACTTATTCATTACCACTCGAAAGGAGCTAGCCCAGTTCATCCGATCAGAATGGATGGTATTTAGCAAAAAGTAAATAAATGAACTGACTAAAATTACATAATGTATTTTCTCGCTCATGTCAATTTTACTAAGGGATAAACGAGCTTAAGGAACCATCAGTAGAAAGGGGGGTACCAGCGCGACGAGAACCACGTGGTTTATGGTTTTTGTCAGTGAGAATGAAAAAACAGGAATTTTCTCACTTGACAAAACATGAATTTTCTCACTTTTATGGTTGTTTTCTTGGATGGTTATGGGTGTTGGTTAATTTATTTGATGTTTTTCATGGATGTCAACAGCAATTCATGTCTGTTTTATGGTTTTTGTCAGTGAGAATGAAAAAACAGGAACTTTCTCACTTTGATGGATGTTTTATGGTTCATTGGCAGTGAGAATGGAAAATCAGGAATTCTCTCACTTTGATGGATGTTTCATGGTCGATTTATTAGTTGTTGTTTGTCCAGGTGTAATGACATTGGGGTGATTTACATAATCGCTAGGGGAATGTATTGATTCACGAATGGGGAATTAAGAAACAAACATGGCTTCATTGTTGTTTGGCTAACCTAACCTGAGAAATTGATTTACATAATCGGCGGGGAAATTATTGATTTACGAAGGGGTAATGATTCAACAAACAGGGTTTCCTTGACCTTTAGACTAAGCTAACCTGAGAACTTTATTTACATAATCGGCGGGGGAATTATTGATTCCTGAAGAGGAAGTTAAGAAACAATATGGTTTCTTTAATCTTGAGGCCTGAGGGATGTATTTATTATTGTTGTGTTGGACAAGTGCATGCTAGGGATGAATGTCAAGGTGTCCTGGAATCGGAAACCGGAAGTACATGCATCTTTTTCAGCCAATCAGCGAGTCATATACATCCTCCTTCTCAGCCAATCGGAGGGCTGATTACATATGGTTTTCCCCGTTACATAACGATTCGCTCTTTGAGATTTCGTATATAACGGGCATGCATTGTGATTAAATTATCAGAAAGTATTGTGACACAATGGAAACAACAATGAATGTTTTTGATGAGCTTGAAGCCTTGGCAGCCACAATTAGCAATGTGAGTACATTTTCATTTTTATTTTCGAAATAAAATTATTTTCATTGGTCACCCTCTACTATATTTAGGTAAGTACCCCCTCCCCCCACAAACCTAACCACCAGGCAATATTCATACACACTAGAAAACATAAAATATGTTCTTTTTATTGCCTAAACCTAGCACCCTCCCAGCCCCACTGTTTTTACATGTATAATTCTTGCCAACAGAAATATTTATCTTTTTTTCGATAAATTTATTCTTTATGTAAGCCTATCAAAAAGTAACAATCAACTTCTGTCTATCCCATAGCTATTAATAAACTGTTTCCATTTAAGCCACCACCGCCGCTTACTTGACTCAAAAAATTTTTATGGAATGATTTAAACAGCTGACACCCCACAAATGCACTTACTGCTTGTTAATACTTTACGTTAGTGACTTAACCAAAAGGTTTAAACGATAAAAAGGATTTGTTTTTCTCTTTCTCAAATTAAAGAAGTTTTAAGCAAAAAGAGATTGCTGTTTATTAAGCTTGTGGATTCGTAACCTGTATTTGCCGGAGAACCGGTGAAACGGGTTTATTTTCAAAAACAATTACTAAAAATATATTTAGGACTTTGGTGAAAGGGGGGGCATGCCAAAAGTCTATTAACATTATTGTAAAATGAAAACAAAGTGTGCATTAAAACTAAGGGGCTGGAATGCCTATGAATAAGCCCTTTTTTTAATTAATTAAAATAGAATTTTATTTCTGAGTTTATTATATTTTTATTTTTTGCTTTACTGGAAATACTGGCGTGGGGGCGGGGGCTTTCTGAGTGATAAATTCTTGTCTAAGCAAAAATAGGGTTCGTGTGGAGGGTGATACTAAGTTTCATTCTTTTAAAAAAGGGGGGAAATTATTTCAAAACCAACTTTTTTCTCTTATTTAAGGCAAGTTGTGAAGAATGACCGTCGCTACCACCCAGTAAGAGAGCAAGGGCTAAAAATGTGGCCTCTACGAAGGCTACAGTCATACAATACGATCTCTGGCCGAAGCCTCCTAACCCAGTGATGCCCGCCCAAGCCATGCTGGATTGTGGTATCACTTGCACATCCGCTCTCCTTGGACCTCTAATAGCTGCCACCTCAACGCTAGGTCAGGAGGTTACCCTCCAACATGCTATGTCAGATCCATCCGACACCCAAGCCCAGACGGATTTTGCAAATGTAAGCATTTTTTCCTACCTAGCATATAGAAATATCTACCAATTTCTTCCAACTTTTTTAGGCCTTTTCTACATGCATCATTTTCGAACACTGTGTAAAAGTATATCTCAGCGGGATATTGAAAGATTTTTTCTCCCCAAAGGAAATATAATGTTCTCCCCTTTTGAATCATATCAAGTGCATGCATTCACGCTTTGCTAAATTAGATTAGTGAAGCCAAAAAAAAAATGCACTATATCCCGCTCATAATAAGTAGCAAAATCCATTGCATTATAAATTGCTTTATTAGCGAATGGTTCACATTGCCTCTACAATAAAAAAAAAAAGTTTCTATCAGAATGAGTTGTGTATCATGAGAGGAGATGGCTATCCATTTCAAATCATGTTTTTTAATATTAATATGAAATTTTGTTTGGAGGGATTGTTTGAACAATATCAAATTGCCGCCTTCTATGTCACGCGTTTTAGACTGTAAATATCTTATACTAATATAAGATATGCTGCGGGCCCGAGAAGCGCCGCAGGAAACGATGCGGGCCGGGGAAGTGCTGCGGGCCCAAGAAGCGCCGCGGGAAGCGATGCGGGCCCGAGAAGCGCCGCGGGAAGCGCTGCGGGAAAGCGCCGCGAAAAAAAAAACCAGTAGGGCTGATTTGAACACTTTGTAAATAAGCTATTTTTTTTTAACAAAATCCAATTGCCGCCTTCTATGTAAAGCGACGTTTTATATTTTAAATATATTATATTAATTTCGATTCTCTTTCAGTTGAATTAAACAAAAGCTAATATGCACAGACTGCTACTACTACTACTACTACTACTAAGCACAGACATGAAATAATAATCCAAATTTTAAAAAACAGTAGGGGATGATTTGAACACTTTGAAAATAAGCTATTTTTCATTTATAGGTTGGACGACCATTGGTCCCTTATTCTTTGTCTTCCCCCTCATCAGTTGGAGAAGGAGAGGAGCTCTACAAAGATACTTCGCAACTAAGTTATATCGCCACGTCCAACTAAATACCTGATACTATTGATGCATTTCTAAATTAATTTTTTAAAGGATATAATAGCACAGTTGAGCAGGGAGACTTGAGTCAAAATTCGCGACAGTTGATAGAGGATTTTAAAAATGACTTACCTGGGAGCCCTTCTCCTCCTCCTTCCCCAGCAATTAATACCCTAATAAGTCCAATACAAACACCTTAAGTGGAGCATATCCCAGAATTGGTTGACCCAATGGGAGGTGGGGATGATATCCACGAGAGGGAGGGGGGGTACAACTTTCCCAGATTTTCCATTGTCTAATACAATTTTAAATTCAATTGTTGTCTACATTACGTCGTTTGGAGATCCTTTTAATTCACTAATGGGGGGAAAAATTTGCTTTTGATCCATTATAAGTTTTGCACAACCATGTAGATAAAACTCGTGCACTTCTGGAGAATCAAATTTCATTGTTGGAGACGGATTCAATTAAGGTTTCTATTGTTTTAAATGTGTTTTATTTAAATGAGGGGAAAAGCGAAGTTTATTATCATTATTTACATTCCGAGATGCGTTTGGTTTATTCGAATTTGGACAATTTTGAGGGTGCTTTCATGGATTGGGTAGATCAAATTATAACGCATCTTGAGAACTTTAACGAAAACGGTAGTGGGTCTCTAGTTCTTTTTGTTGAAAATTTTAGCGTAAATATATGTAAATTTAAGAAAGTTTTTATTTTAAGAGGGGGGGGGGGCAGGGTCTGAGAGGGCAATAGTTTTAAATTATAATTCAGATCTAGAAGGTTGTAAAGGTGTCCAGCGGATCTGTTTAGAAACAGGTCAAATATGCTTCAGGTATGCTTTCCTCATATCAGTATTTCAGCCTCTAGCAGATGACGCTACCAAGATGAATCTAGACAATTGGGCTGTAGGCTACATGGGAAGGACGGGTCCGATTTCCTCATTGTAGATTTTTCGTGTTTAGAGGGGAAATACCCAGTAACGCTACGATCTATTGATATTTTTGAAAGGGCTAATGCCCATTTAAATATCGGCGTTACTGCGGTTCAATATGAAACTGAATTTGAAGATGAGGTTCGTTCTAAAAATATAGGGGTGGTCTTTCCTGTAAGGGGTCCGTCAATTGATTTTGTCAGACACTGGGTTTGGTTGTTATACACACCCCCTAGTCTACCCAATTAAATTATCCATTTTAACCCTATCACCGACATCAGTAGAGTTCTGGGGGGTGGTAGGGATCTAGGGGTACGTTTCTACTGTCCAACATGCTTGTCACAATTCCGTAGTGATATAAAACTACGGGATCACATGAGGCATTGTAGCCGGCATGGCTAACAGACAGTGGAAACGGTTTCAGGGGATAGGGCCATTTTACGCTTCAAAAATTTCCAGAATACCCATCTCCAGTGCAACAAAATATCTTTAGCCTTTGAAGCTAAGCTGGTGGAGTTGAATCACCCATGATTTCCAAACCGAGTCAAAGGACATCAGGCCATCGCAGTGCCCTATGCTCACGCGCAAAGAGACAGTTCTAACATCATGCAATTGTTAGAAATAGTTGAAACATTGGATGAAAGGGAGTGTATGGTCAAGGCACTGACTAAACTACGTGGCACGGCTAATGGTGCTATTTTTCGTTTGAGAAATACCCATTATCCAATGGTGCTGTCTGCAGAGGATCGTCTCGCGATTAAAAATCAAAAAATCTTTGAGGTTTGTAAGGGGGCGTTTGCAGAGGGGGAAACGGGGACAACCGGGAAACGAGGCGGTGGGAGGGGGAAAGGCAGGGAACATAATCACGTTTGGCAGGAAATATCCTCGGGGGGTAGTAATTTTAGGGGGGTTGCGCATCAATCGTGTAATTTAAATGTTAGCCAGCAGTTTTTTATCCCTGTTTTTATCCACAACTCTAATTATGACTGAAAATTTATTTTACCGGCACTGGCACGTATGCATAGGGAGGGAGGGGGAGTAGATAGTCCATGGGTAAACAATTCATTTACCTATAACATTATCCCCAAATCGGCCGAGAAGCTGTTGTTTCTCGAACTGAAATGGCAGGCAGTGGATGATGGGCATACGTGTTGGAATAAAATCAGGTTTTTAGATTCCTTTAGTTATTTCCCAAGGCATTGAGTCAATTGATTCAAGTGCAGATATACGACAATTTTGATAGCTTTCCCTTGCTTAAACAGCACTTTCCATACAGTGAAATGTATGATCTGTTGACCTGCAAAGGTGTATATGCATATGATTATTACTGTTCTGGCGCTCGCTTAAGTGAAGTGAAACTACCTCCACGTGAAGGTTTCTAAAATTCACTGACCAACAATGAATGCACAGCCGAGGAATATGAGGTCGACATGAAGGTGGGAGGCAAGAGGGACTGTAAAAATGGGTGGTATTATTGTAGACTGTACGTGACCTGTGGCGTTTTAACTCTGTTGGATATACTCTATAATAATACACACCAGATCTATTCAGAGTTTGGGTTAGATATAGGCTACTATTTTTCCACACCCCATTTAGTGATGGATTTGATTTTAAAAATTAGTAGGGAGGAAATAGGCCTAATCACGGATGTAGACCAACACCTTTTTGTAGAGCGTTCAATGAGGGGAGGGTATGTTTTTCAGGGGGACCGCGACTTGTCAACTGATCCGAGTTGACACAACAGCGCTGGTGTAAAATCAAATGCAGTGTTCTTGGACATGTACTCGTTGAACCCCTTGTCGATATCTCAATGCTAGTTAATGCGTGGCAACTATCCAGGGCTGGAGAATCCTTGTGAGTTCTCCGACATTACAGCCGTTAGAAACCACGGGTCACATAAAGTACTCTGCGAAGTTGGCGTTAACATCTTTCTAGTACTTCTCAATTCCGTCGAATATTTTGTCTTCCCCTGTATTAATCGACCCATGAGCAGGGACTCGCTGAGCCCCTACATTCGATCATTGGTTGAGGATATGGGGATGCACTGGACTCCCTCTAAACAGAAACTGATTGCTGATTTGGACCCTAAAGAGAATATCGTTGTTCACCATGTGCTTTTGCACTGAATGGTGAGCATTGGTTTCAAGATCACCAAAAGACACAGGGTCCTGCAGTTAAATCAGCGACCTTACTTGAAGATGTTTATCGACACTTCCGTCGATAAACCGTCCAGGGCAAACTCCCAGGTAGAGAAGGATATGTATAAACTCATTCTAAATTCAACGTTTGGTAAAATGTGTGAAAGCTTACGTAATAGACCTCGCGGCGACGTTGTGACTGACCCTGTAGAGTGTGCACGAGATATTGCAGATCCCAATTTTACATAGTTCACGAGCATAGAGGCCAGTATCGTTCTTCTACACAGGCGAAAGCGAAATGTAGTACTGATAAAGTATATTGCGGGTATCTTCTCAGTACTGGAAACTTCAAAAAGGCTCATTTCGTCAATTTTTTACAATGTGTGCAAGATGCACTGGCCATGAAAGGGGGAGGTTCGATTTTACTATGGTGATACAGATTTTCTGTTGCGAAAAGTAAATGGGACTGAAGATTTATTGGGTGATTTAGAAAAGGGGGAACACATCAGCTCACTGATGGATTTCCCCAATTAGAACCCATCCCTCTACCCCAAGTTGGTGAAAGATCAAGCCCCCAACCAACTATTAATGTTAAAATCAGAGACGGGGAGTGATTTGATATCCAGGGGGGTGTTCCCGGGTCCCAAAGTTTATTGCATTGAAACTCATAGTGGGGATGAAAAAAAGGCGTGTAAAAGTGTGCCTACACATTTTGTAAAGAGCAATTTTAACATGAGCGTGTACAGAGACTGTGTAGAAAGTAGCCTAGTGCCGAGAGCACAGGTGCTTGCAATTCGCTCTCTACAGTATAGAAATTATACTGTGAGAGTGGAAAAGAATGCAATGTCGTGTATATCCGACAAAGTCTATGTGCTCGAAAATGGTGTGAGTGTCCTACCTCATGGCCACTATCGTATTTCAGGCCAAGTTGAATGCATAGACTATCGCAATCAACTTAGTCTGGATAAATTAACCTAACTTGAACTAACCCAACCGCTAACCATTACCAACCCATTCATAAATTAAATAACCCAACCCATTCATAAATTAACTAATCCCACCTCACCTAACCGAATCCCAATCTAACCTGTAGCAGCAGCAGTGACGATAACTATTGTGTACAGTCCATTTTCGCACCGCGGCTCCGGGGGGGCCCCTTCCCGCGGCCGGCTCCCGGGGGGGGGGTCCCGCCCGCGGCCGGCCTCCGGCCCCGCGGCCCTGGGGGGGGGGGGAGGTCCCGCCCGCGTCCGGCCTTCAGCCCCACGGCCCTGGGGGGGGGAGGGGATCCCACCTTTAAATTCACTGTAATGTTCAACTATGCTATCCCGTGATTTTCAAGTTTGTTTTTTTTCAAGTGCTCAGGTTTTGTACAGAAAAGTGTGTGTTTGCTACTAATGTAAATAAAGTGTTGTTGTTGTTGATTGACAAAGTGTTTTTAAAGACAATAAGTGTTGCTCTTCATGTTGATGGCCAAAAAAGTGTTTAAAGACAATAAGTGTCATTTTATCGTTGCAGTTCATGTTGAACAAATAGAGTTTTCATGCAGTGTTGAAATAAATAATGTCATGAAATATTGTCAACTGTTCTTGTTGAACATAAAGTGTTATTCATATCGTTGCAGTTCACGTTGAACAAATAGAGTTTTCATGCAGTTTCGAAATAAATGCTGACATGAAATATTGGTGTTTTTCTTGTTGAACAAGTGTTATTTTTATCGTTGCAGTTCACCTTGAGCAAATATTTGTTTTCATGTTGCCGAAATAAATAATGCCATGAAATATTGTTTTTTTGTTGTTAACCAGTACTAGATAGATCTATGGGAAAATTATTACTGCTACTTATTCATTGGACACGTATGATTTACAGTTAGTTGTAGTCCAACTGTTGTTAACAGCAGCAGCAGCAGCAACATGTATCAATTTAAAACACCCTTCAGATTGTTTCTGTGTGGGCCCTCAATGTCGAGCAAAACAACACTCTTAACTAGAATAATTCAAAATTGCGATAAAATGTTTTTGGAAAAACCGAAAAAAATCTACTATTGCTATAGTATTTGGCAGGAGTCCTATGATCAAATAAAAGCAATTGCCACAACCATACCAATACAATTCATACGGGGGCTTGATGTTTTCAATAGTATTGAATCGAACTCATTGTTGATTATTGATGATTTGGCTGAATCCATTGAACAGTTCTCACAGGAAATGCTACAACTGTTCAACGTTCGCTCCCACCATGAACAAATTTCCATAACCCTAGTTCTACATAATCTGCTTCATCAGAGTAAATGCATTCGAAACCTTGCTTTGAATTGCACCGTCTATATTACCTATCGAGTTGTTCGTGATTCTAGCTCGCTTATAACTCTCAATAAACAGATAGACCCCGGCGCCCCTAAATTTCTGTTGTCAGTGTACACTCAGGCGACTAGCAAGCCCTACGGTTAAATTTTGCTGGATCTTAATCAGAGCGCGCACGAGGATCTAAGTGTAGTCACCGACATTTTCGACAATGAAATTACAGTATATCTTCCAGTGAACAGTAGGAAAGGCTATTAGTTGGCATTATGACACTGAAGAAAGTACACGAACAACGGCATGTATTTTCCGTTAAGCACTTCAAAACCCTTGCTTAGGAAGGCCATACTCAAAAATGGGGTTGACAATGATTTCATTAATCTAATATCTGAACTTTGTTTAAATTTAACTGAGGGCAATGTTCAACTGTCAGATGGTGTTAGAAAACAGACTAAGCAACATCGTTCCACTGTACGCGCCTTGGCATTTAAAAACGAGGTGCCAATTTTTAAAAGAACACGTCTCCTTCAAGCGGGCGGTAGCTTTTTCACACTTTTACTGTCAATAATTGCCGGACTTGTAAGCAGTTTTCTCTAGAGAATGGCAAAACCCTATAAATTGACACTATTTGAACTTGTCCTCTCGCCCATCGAACATTTTGAAGACAATCTAAGCAATTTCATTAATGATGAGGATATTTCCGATGACAAGAAACTGCTTTTACTTCAAATGCATTGCGACGTGTGAACAAACATAAATCTTATCGTGACAGACCCGCCGTCACCGCCACTGATCCTTCTAAACAGAAAACATCACCTTAAGATTCTGCAGCACTGCATTCAAAGGAGAGAGAATCGAATTCAATTGTATTAAAAATTGGAAACCTATTGCCAGTCACCTATCGTGAACAAAGTAAAGGAGTATTATCATATCTCATGTTGGAAACTGCTGATGAACATCAAGTTCAAGTCGACAGCACAGGGAAACGAATTATTATTCAGGGAAAAAGTTATAATCTAGTTGATTTAATTTGATGATATGGTGACGAATCGTAAAGGACTATTATCCTTTGACAATAATCTATACACCTTTCTAAGTGTATCAAACTTCCCCAGAAGTCTTATTGGCAATAAGCAAATTCTAAAGAAACTAAGAGAATATAGTCCTCCTCCAACAACAGCACCAACACCATTTAAAAAAGAAGAAGATTCAATATTTGAAAATACTATCAGCACTGATTTTACAACACCTGTGTATGCTGGTCAAAAGTAAAGACGAATTGATTCACCCTCCAGTGTGCAAAAGGGGAGTGAACATTACACTACGTGCTTACGTTTAAAATAGATGAAGTTATGAAAGGTGTCTATGAAAATGCTGGTGAAGTGGGAAGTTTAAGGTATCCTAAAACGCTTTCTAAAGGTGTCTTTTGCACCAAATCAAAAAATTCAAAAGAATATCTGGAGAATGAGTCAAGTTACACACTGCATCGGAATCACAGACTTCGCAGCAAACAATATCGACAAACTAAAGCCCTTTTCCCTCTGCATATAATGCAAACGGATCTTTTAACTTTAGACGCACTTCAACAGCGTCACAATGCACCCTACAAATATAGTCTAGTGGCAATCAGTATCTTTAGTCACTATGCCTATGCCATTCCACTGCGGTCAAAGAGAGATGTTGGAGTTGCTCCTGGCCATTGAAAGTATTCTTGAACAGGACTCATATGGCAAAAATCAATCGGATCGTGGTAGTGAATTTGTTAACCCTCATGTGCAAAAGGTTCTTTTGAAATATAATACAACACTTTATCATAGTCACAGCCCGATAAAGGCTGCATTGGCTGAACTATTAATCAGAACGATTCGTCTATTAATTTGAAGATATTGTACACTGAAAAATACACCGGCTTTTATTCATGATTTAGATAAAATCATGCAGATATACAACCATCGACCTCATCGATCTCTTTCCAACTCGAGCCCTCGGGATGTACACTACAATGAAAATACATTTGATGCTTTTCAAAAGCAATATTCCAACGGTGAAAAAGAAAAAAAATGTGAAGAAGAAATTCAATGTTGGTGATACTGTTCGAATTAATAGAACCACCAATATTTTTGAAAAGGGGAATTATTTATGGAGCACCGAACTTTTTAAAGTGTCCAAAATCCTGGACACCGAGCCCACGACATATCGACTGCGAGATACCAAAGATGATGAGAGTCTTGGTGGTTTTTATGAATATGAACTTCAAAAAGTTAGAAACACTAGCGAAATGTATCAAATTGAAAAGATATTAAAGAGTCGTACTCATAGGGTCAAGAAACAATTGCTTCTTTGCTGGCTAGGATACAACTCAGATTTTGATTCTTGGGTCAGTGCTGAAGATATTAACAATGCCCAAAGATTTCTATGTGACTTTCATGTCCAATGTTTCTGATCCTCTCTACGATGATCTGAATAAAACAAGTGATTTTTGGACGAAACTCTCCCCCACCATCAAATTCGACGACAAAAGAAAGTATGAAGTGGCTCTTGTCGACTGTATTCTCAAAAATACTTATGACATCCTGACAAAGGATCGTAAATATGAAATAAAAATTAGACCCTATGATTCGCCACCACCACCAGGTGATCAAGAACAAATTCAAAAAATCAATTGGATGGATTATCCTTATATTGAATTACCCTACGAGGAACTCACCTGTATGAATGATTTATGTCGTTCTATTAATAAAAGAGTCTCCGCTCTTAAAAAGGGAGCCTTTCATTTCAACTATTCAAAGGAGGAGGGTAAGATCTACCTTATTTCACCTAATGCTAGTGAAAAGGTTATTCTCAATGATAATGTAAAGGATGTTCTTGGCTTTAAGCTCAATATAATCAATGGTAAAAGTGTCGGAAACACAAATTTCATTTTTGCTGACTATCCGCCTGCCTTCTCCACAGACACTTGTATGTTTCTCTACGCTTCATTTTTGGAAACATCTCGGGTTGGTAATTCAAATGTTCCCCTCCTACGAGTTCTTTAACGAAAAACCAATCAAGAACATATTCACCACTACAATATAAAGCATCTTCAGTATATTCCCGTAAACACTTCCTATTTGGAACTCTGTCAGTTAACACTAAGAACCAAATTGGGCGATCCCATAGCAATTTCAAAAGGTTTGGCTGTGATTACATTTTATTTTTGTCTCATCGTTCAAAAGCACGATGTCTAAAAAAAAAGTGGTATTCACTTGTCCTGATATTGACTGCTATGTTAATACTCTTGGTCCAAGACAAAATCGTAATGGAATGGAGTATTATAAAGGTTGCTCGTCAATGTCTGGCTACGGTCTTGGCAGTTGGTTTACTAAGCTGTTTCGCTCTTCACTACCGCTGGCTAGAAAATATCTTGTACCAGCTGCGACAGATTTTGCATCCTCTACATTATCCAATTGGGGCTCTGGCAAAGATTTTCAAGGAAATGCTTCGGAAAATCTTAGGTCCAGTGCGCGAACCCTTGGCGAGAAATTAAAACAAAATGGTAAAGGCTTAAAAAGGTCAAGAAATAATGCATCACTCATCAGTCTCCACTCAGGTCGGAAGCGAAAGACATCACCCCTCTTGTCAAAGAAAATAAGGAGAAGGCAGCCATGTGCTTTAAACAGAAGGAGAAGTCCCAGGAAAAAAATTATCAGATCGAAACTAGATTTCTTCTCCTAAACTGTCCTACCTACTACAGAAGGATTCTCAACCTTCAATCACCGCCTCATTGAATCTATTCAATGCTGAAAATGTCGATGTCAGTGTCAAGCACGGATACTATGAACAATTTTATCCATAACAATCCCTCTCCAATAATATCCTCTTTCAAATTTATTCCAATAAAGACTACTTTATGGATTTTTCTTCAACATTTATAGATTTAAAAATGGAATTCCGGAAATCCGATAATACAATGCTGATTCGGGCCGATGGAATATCCTATGAAAATTGTATATTACATAATTTATTTCGTCAAATTAGTGTCTACATCAATGGCACGCTGGTGAGCACAAGCAACAATCTCTCAAATTATAAAAGCTATATGCAATTTATGTTGATGACACCCAGGTCATACAAGGAATTGACAGGCACCTCCAATGTATATGAATATATTAATTATAGTAATAGTACAGATGCACTTAAAAATGCTACAACTAGTGAATTACATTTAGTTAGAAAAATATATATTATGAAATATTTAATATACCCCAATGGCTGCCACCCAATGTTAAATTGGTTATAAAACTGACTCTAGAACACTCCAATTTCATATTGAGAAAAGAACTTGCTGCCAATCCTGATGTAAGTCTCTCCCTCACCTCGGCAATACTTCATGTACTCAAACAACAGGTCATGAGTTCTGTTGCTTTCGCAGTGGAAAAACGGAGAGCCAATGGAAATAATATTAAACTACTTATTCTATATAAACTCACTACTAAGCTTAGTTGTGCAATGGGCTAACGTACAGTAACTGTTTTCTCATTTTTAAAGGGCGAATTCATGTCAAAAATTGCGTTGGCTTGTATAAAGAGTGCCAGTTCGATATCGCCGCGCCCGTACTATCCGTATCATATTAGTATGCTTGTTCTTTTATCTCTTGTGTGCAAAGTAAATTGTATCCCACTCTACAATCTATCTTTTGATAGATCCTATAGAACATTGTACGAGTTGACCATGCAAACCCTAGATCATGATTCGCAACTATTTGAAAATGGTATAACCGAAGATATGTTTGCTAAAACACATGGTATCATTGTCTTGGATTTGTCAGGTACACAGGATATGAGTATAGTACGTACGGGGAGTGTGCGTTTAGAGTGTACATTTTCCGACTCACTGGCTGAGAGTATTGCACTAATCTCACTAAATCAATATGAAACCTATTGGGAAATCACTCCCGAAGGCAGTGTTCTACTAGACTTGGCGCCATGAACACCAGTCAAATAATCAATGTATTTAATATGGACCCTTACATGTCCCAGTACAAATCCTATTGTCTGCCCTCAGACTATCTTGGAAAAATTCAACGTGTCAAGAATACCTTGATTATTTTTAATAACAGTCCGTCGACTGTGCTGACGGATCATTGGTTTTGCATCTATCAAACAAAGAAGACTATCGAATTTTTTGATCCTCTTGGTCTATCCTATACATTCTACACACCCCACATCAGCAACTATATTGAGAGCAGTGGGGAAACTATTATTCAAAATCGGAAGAGGGTGCAGGATCTGACGACTAAAAGCTGCGGCTTCCATTCGCCACCTTATTTTGTGTTCCGATGTCGCTGTTATACTTACAAGCAGTTTCTCCCCATTCATAGTGACACTCTTCGTCTCAACGACTTGCTAGTGGAAAATATTCTCTCATTCCTATATAGTATTGATTTTAGTATCTTAAGAGTAAAGTACTTAAAAAATGTATGTGAATTTTTTTATTTATAAAATTCATCTATATATACAACCATTTCATTCAATTTTCACTTTAGATTTCATCATCGATGTAAAGGCGATTATCGTGAAACACTAATGTTGGTTAATAATTTGGATACACTGTATATTAAACTTGCGTGACTGAAAAACCAGTGTCACATGTTCTACTGTACAATGTAACTTCACTCTTGACATATCTCTTTGTATAGTCAATGATACCATTTGCATTCATATTATGAAATTCA
Source organism: Artemia sp. Qi Xiang Cuo (assembly GCF_049724085.1). Lineage (NCBI taxonomy): Eukaryota > Metazoa > Arthropoda > Branchiopoda > Anostraca > Artemiidae > Artemia > Artemia sp. Qi Xiang Cuo. Next base: position 17,128,441 of record NC_142809.1, on the reverse strand, counting down.
CGAGTTTCAATCTGTCTATTTGAAGCAATATCACATACAATGTTTTCAAATGATGAATCACATTCGGTAACTGCCAAATAAAAATCACTTGGTTTATAGTCATAGTAGGTAGTGTCGTCACAACAATGACGTAGAAACCAAATTGTCTTGTTACCCCAACAGTTGAATCGTTGACCAGATTCCTGTTCCCAGAATAATTTAAATCCACGACGATACCAATCTCGTAGAAATAAACTAAAATCACGTTTAGGATTCTTTCCAATCATAGCAGGGTATGTATTCTCCCACTGATCACATTTATCATAGTGACAATTGGAGCACAGGTGCCCTCTAGGGTGAGAGTCACACACCTCTTCAAGACATGAATTACATCCTTTAATTTGTACTGCATAGCCTCTATGTAATTTACAATGATTACATTATTTACACTTTTCACTATAGTCATCAATAATTGTACAAGTCTCACATTGAGTCCAACTGCCAAGAGTGTACATGCACAATGGACATGTATAGAACATTTTTTCGGTTTCCAATGTCACTTGACTCACTCACAGCTAAAACGAAACTGATCGTTCCTGCCGAGGGATAAATTCAACGTGGAGGAATGGGGAGAGGAGTAGCTCTGTGACGTTACCTCTTTCGAATGGCGGGGAGCCATCTACATTAAATCCATTGGCAATGTTTTCAAAAGTATATCCACGATATGATTCTGCCTTGTTTCAATTAATATATCAATAAATTGACTATAAGCACATGAATCACATTTTAAAAGTTTCATAAAATAGTCCAATGGGGGAGAATCACTCCTCATTATACTGTCAAGTGTTCCCTGACAAGAGAATATCCTGCGTTTAAGAGATAACTCGAGAAAATCGTCATCCAAAATCAAATGTTTTTCCATAAACACTAGATTTGATCTAATTCTCTCTTTCTCAAATTTATTCATTTTTCAATCCTTTCACTCCGACTGCTGACTCTAGACTGATCCTGATTCGCTAGCCTAACCTGACCAGAAAAGAAAGGGAACATTTTCGATTTCGAAACAATTTTATTGAATAATTATAACAACAATAATACTATGCATGTACAATTAGCGATACTGTTTATTGTCTTCGATATTTTTCACCAATGTACCTAAAACACATTGAAGTCTATTCACATGTGCTATATCAACTTTAGCGGCAAAACATAATTGATCCTCCATTTTAAATTTGCTCAAGGATATCATATATCTCGCATATACTGCATCCCATTCCAGAGAAAGCCGCGATCCTTTCATGATTTCCACTGCAAGATTTGGTGCTCTAGTATTATTATCATCAACTCCACTATCAACTTCTAATAGAGTAAACATACCACTTATCGCCATCAACAAAAATATATATCCAAATGAGTAAAGTCAAACTGTTCTTCTCACTCCTTTGAATTCTATTCACAGACTAATAAAACTATAGCAAAAATCCTTTCCTTATATTCCCTCCGCCGTTAATATGTTTGCGAGCCCTCTGATTGGCTGAGAGGGAAACACGTGATCTAACTGTTTCCTGGAAACTCATAACATTCGCGTCGAGCATGTACATTCTCACTGACAAAAACCATAAAACAGACATTAATTGCTGTTGACATCCATAAATGTGAGAAAGTTCCTGTTTTTTCATTCTCACTGACAAAAACCATAAAACAGAAATAAATTGATGTTGACATCCATAAATGTGAGAAAGTTCCTGTTTTTTAATTCTCAATTACAATAACCATAAAATAGACATATATTTCTGTTAACATCCATAAATGTGAGAAAGATTCTGTTTTTTCATTCTCACTGACACACATCATTAAACAGACATCAAATGCTGATGACAACCATTAAAAAGAACAAATGAATTGACAAACACATATAACCATCCAATAAAACATCCATAAAAGTGAGAAAATTCATTTTTTTTAAAGTGAGAAAATTCCTGTTTTTTCATTCTCACTGAAAAAAACCATAAACCACGTGGTTCTCGTCGGGCTGGTACCCCCCTTTCTACTACCATCAATAGCTTAGTTTATTTTAAATAGCCCTTTTCATCGTCATTACTTTATCTGACGGTAAAAATCAGCTTCTGAGATTCAGTGTCTTCACTTTACAGCTCTGACCGTCAGAGCACAGGGGTGAAAATCCTTCTACAAAATCAACACCATCAAATTTCATCATTCAGTAGTATTTGTACATTATTTCAAGCATTATTTCTGAAGTGGATCCTCCCTATTCCATTATAATTCTAACTATTATAATCAAAATCCTAATTGATTACGTACTTCTTATCGAAGCTCTAAGAAGATTATGCAGTAATCCAAAACCTTGCATTCGAAGAAAATTCTGACCCAATCATCTGAGGAGGATGGATGGTCTTAAGTAAATAATAAACATATATATGGACTAATAAGTATCGTAGAATATATTATTATTCTTATTCTAAGAGAATTGTTCTGATGGTATTTTAGATAGACTTTTTTATCATCATTATTTTATCTGACGATAAAAATAAGCTTACGAATTTCAGTGTTTCCAATTGTGCTATTATGGCTGTCTTGGTTACAGAGGGACAGCCCTAAAGTTTTACACCATCGATTTTCATTATTCAATAAAACTTGTATGCTATTTTAGATATTAGACTGCAGGAGGTCCTCATTATTCCTTGATTGTGTTTGCAGTTTTATGAGACAAAAAATTCCCAAGTAACGAAAATACAGCAAACGAGGCTTCAAAGGACATTTTAAAATATTCTTCAACCCCTGTCATATGTATTTGAACAAAGTTTTGAAAAACATTTTTCTGCAGTGTCGGTCAGCGTCCGTGACTCTCAACTTTTAGAAACACAGCTTACGGAATTTCAAAAAAGTTTCTTCTGCGATCTTGAAAAATAAATCATTATTCACATGAACCCCCCCCCCCCAGCTTCTAAAGACTTCCATGTAAACCTATTACTCCTTCCATTGTCGAAATGATTACTAATTATTTGATTACGTGCTTCTAACCTTTTTACTGATCCTTTAAAGAGATCTTTCTGTAATCCCAGCCACAACCCCTTATAGAAATCTGAATTCTAGTCTCTTCTGAGGTAGCTCCTGGGACAGAACAGGATTGAACTAGAATTTGTTTTAAAAAAGGTCAATTTACCTTTCTGTTTATCTCTTTTTATCCTAATCTGTCCAATATCGGATTCTTCTGAACTTCTGAAAATGGTGCTGAGGCTCTTTCCACTCAATGGAGCTGAAAAAGAGAAATAACTATGTTTGAGCGGCTAACAATAATATTGCAGTTGAAGATGATCAACAATGAAAAACAAGTTTGACTTCTGCAGGTGACATGAGACTTCATATTCTGTCGCGACTAACTTTGCTGAGAATAAAAACATTCTCATAAATAAAAAATAAAAACATTTTCTATGAGACTCATGTCTGTCTTATTCAGCGACAAACAGAGGAAGGAAGAGGCTATCTCGAGGAGTCCACCCATAGAGACGGTTTTATGGGGGTTAGAAGTGGTACTTACCCGGGCACAAAAATTTCAAGGGCGCTAAATTTCAAATAAATAATCTAACAGTTATAACCGTTTGTTAATTCTAGAAATGTTTTCTATTAAAATAAAGTAGAGGGCGCAGTTAATAGATGAAAGTAATTAATAAATTGTTAATTAATTGAGAAAACAAATTAAAGAATAAAAAATTTAGATAAAAATAATTTAAAAATGAATTAAAATAATGAATAATAATTAAATAATTTAAATAGTTCATAAAAAATTAATTAATTGATAATTAATTAATGAATTAATTGAAAATAATTTTATTAATAAATGAAAATTATTTTAAAGTTTAGCCTGAAAATTTTGTGGGAGACAGGGGGGGGGACAGTAATAAAGATTTTGCCCCGGGTGCAGGCCAGAACTGCCACTACCTACCCCTCCCACAAATCTTGAATTTTACTAAATTTCTGGAAAACTCTTATTCAAATTACCAAATGAAATATTTTTTCTATTATTGGGCCGTTTTCCAGAAGAAAAATTTTGCATATGTGCCAGGTCATACCGACAAGTAGTTATCGGATTGACCTAATTTCTACAACTGTTGTAACGTAATCGACTGCTTGATAGCACCGTGAATAGGATTCAATATAAATATGGAAGGAGGAGGGTTTTAAGACCCGGTCTTTCCACAATACGACAAATTTTATTCTTTAAAAATATTTTTCTACTCGTAAAATCTGAGTGTTTTTAAAGTGTTTAATAACAATGCCCGAGAAAAATATTGTTATATACATCCGTGGTAATTGATATAGCCACTAAATTTTTAAATATAAAATAGCTCACTATAACTTTCTAGTTTGACTAAGTTTGACCTTAGCTCTTGGATAAAAAAGTAAAGGGAAATTCTGTGTAAAAATAATAATAAAATAAGGGAAATTCTGTGTAAAAATAATAATAAAATACATCTAAATAAAATAAAAGACAATAAACTTACATATGCACAAAAGTTACACAGAAGATTGATTCAAAGGACACATACCTTCACTGAGAAATCAGAAAATAGTGACGCAAAAACTAAATTTCGGTGTATCAACTGTAAGTATTCTGTTGTTAACATTTTTATTTAAATATTATATATAACTATTATATAAATATTACATTTTTATTTAAATTTTATGCGACAAGCCTATGGCTTCCTCCTTTATTGAATAAAATGAAATTAAATATAGCTCTTGAAAAAGCCTGTATCCTTTAGTCTCCCATTTGCTTTTGGACGTAATAGCAACGAAAAATAGTAAGAATCAGGGTATTCCAGAAGAGGGAGGGGGCAGTGTTGAAACTTAAAATGAACTGAACTATCCTATAAACGAGGAAGGCGGTCACCCTCTAAACCTATCAACCCTTTAAAATGTCAAAAAAGGTTTTTTAAGTCCTAATTTCAGGTATATTTACCCCTTTCGGGGGCGTTTACCCGTTTTTCAAAATTTATACAACATTTTTTAGTGCTTACAACCTTTGAGGGGTAACTTTAAACTAGAAAAAAATGCTTTGAATTAACATATTAAGCAGTTATTTTGATGCTTGTATTTTTATCAAGCTTCCATTTCAAAGTTTCAGTTTCTGCTGCACCAGGAGCCCCAATTAGGGAGAGCAATTGCCTTCACCCTCTAGATTTGAAAAGATGGTTATTTTTTTGTAAAAAAAGAACAATGATTTAACACTTTTTTTGGATTTCCATTTTTAAAATGGAAGAAAATTTCTTGCCCCCCGCTAAATATTCGTGAACTAGCGTCTTGAATGTCACTCTTTACTTACCGTTCGTTTCCATGAATGTAGTTTGATAGACAATAGAATGCATGAAAACGCATGTCATTCAATGTAGATCAGATAGACATTCCATTCTCGAGTTAAATAGCGAAAGCAGAATCAGATCCCAACTTTCCGTCAAAAATCAGGAAGCCAAGTGGATGTTGCTCTCTCTCTTTTCACTCTCAGTTCAAGAGGTACCACTTCCTATTTTGTTTGTGACTGAGAACTCGAGTGGTGGATAAAAGGGAGCTACAGTTCCCTTTCCAGTTTTTATCAAAAGAAACGAAATTGAAATTGTCTTTTCCAGGCAAATGAACTTTGAGAAAGTAATTTCCTTAGGACTAATACAAGACAATTTTCAGAGAGATTAATAAAATTTTCTTGTTGAAACTTACTACAAGTAAAGTTATGACTCAGCTTAAAAAGAGATGAATAGATTAGGAATTGACTTGACACAACTAGTTGGGGGTCAAAAAGGAAGATTCTCTTCCTTTAAAGCTGAAAATTTACGAAAATCTCTATACAAAGAAATGTACAATTAATTGTAATTATGGCGTGAAAATTTCTAGCTACCTTTTACCTAGTTAAAATCTCAGTTTTGTCCACGTAAAATGAAAGATAAAGCTCAAACTTAAAAGTAAAGACAGTCGGTAAGAGCCAAAAAAACACAAGGGTCTGAAACCAAACATACACAATAGGCGAAAAGGGTGGGGGGGGGAGGAGATAGCAGCGGAATAATTTCATTAAGGAGTACAGTAATATATGGGCACAAGCTTCCTTAAAGCTTTTTTTATGGTGTTACTTAAGAAATATAAGAAGACTTAGGAGGAAACTAATGGAGGAAGTGGATATTTAACTGGGCCATGAAATTCCTGGAATATTTCTTGGCTTTGGCAATCAATTAAAGTGGATAGGCGAATTTAAAACCAAACTTAGCCATTTGCTAGCCATTTTTCCTTTAAAATTATCAGTCGAGCCTTTTTATAGGAAGAATTGTATGTATTTTAACGACCCTACAAAATGTCTTTTCCGGCACATTTCTGGATCGGATTAGTTTGAGAGGCATGGATATCAAACAGAACATGTGTATTCTAAAATTGGCTCAATAAATGAATCATAAATCAGAGAGAATGCAAAAAAGGCGCTTTAATTGATTTAAGAACTTAAGAGGGGTTATTAGTGTCATTTAGAATACCGCAGAACTGTATAAAGTAAGTTATTCTAAGTAAATTATAAACTAATTATAATTTACTGTCATTTTTAGAGTACTAGGTTCCTCTGCCACTCCTCCGAATATTTCTAGAGGCTCACTTTTTATGCTTGGTGCCATATATTCAGAATGGATAAATCTTTCTTAAATTTCTGCAGGTTGGTGAAGTCATTATGGAGATTGTTAATCATTATCTGTCAAGTAGTCACTACTAGTCCTGTCCGGCTGTAAGTCGTCTTAAGCGCTTAGTTCAGACTTGAGGAAGAAACCTCCTCTATTCTAACCAAAGCATATGCTCACTAGCCTACACTGGTGGGAATTCTTATTTTTGCTGAGGCTCTAATGCCTCAACAATTTATATGATAGGAAAATTCCTACCTGTAATATCACCAATTTAAAAAACAATTACTATGTTGACACTCTGACTGATGAATTGAGAAATTTAGAGCTGGACAAATTCCGATTTTCAAAGACTCATCTCCCAAAGTTAGGATGCATGAAATTAGGTGATACATAATTTCTTTACTCATGAGGGATCGAAGGGTCACATGGTTTAAAAAACAAGATTCACAAGACATTAGGTAATATACATGGTAGAAACGTATAGAAAAGCGTACCATGCGTGACACGAAGTTGCACGGCGCAGTAGAAATGTACTACGTGTAGCAGAACAGGTGGCAAATCTCGTTCTGGCCCTGCCGTTGCAACAGTCTTCTTCTATATAGCATCCAATATTAACTTTCCGCTTCTGCAGGCACCGAGGTGGGAAAGGCGATACGGGGGTTTATGAGCCTCGCTAGGAAATTACTTGGTGGGGGGGCAAAATTTCTGCAAGTGGTTTTGATTTCAACGATTTTAAATTAGCATATATCACATTTCTATTCATATACAATATTTCTAAGTGTTTAAACATATGTAACAAAGTATCAGAAAATCGTATTGTAGAGGTTGTGATGGCTTCAGCCACGTAGAATATCAAAAGACACGCACAATTTCTATTCATTTGAACAACAATGTTCCTTTCCTTCCACCCGAAATTTTGTAGTAAAAATATTAATAAGGACTTATTCAACAACACTATTATTCATCAGAAGGTTTGACTAAATATTAAAATCTTTTCTAAAATTTAAATTACAATCCAACATTTTCGTTCTTAAGCAGAAAAACTGAAATAGCCAGACGCTTCAAATCAATTTACAATTATAGATAAATAGAATTTATCACCAAGAAATCAGTGGGCTTATGGGGCGTGTACCCCACAATATATGTGAAATGTGAAAACAGAAAGCAAAAAATACTAGTAAGTAGTACACGATGTTTTAAAAAAAGCTGGTAGTGTAAAGGGTATTAGCAAACAGAATCTCATGTTCGACAGAAGAAAGGGACTCTGTTTAAGAAGTCTTTGAATGACCGATCTTGTTAGTATAAGTAGAGATGGGGGTCCGTACTGAAATTAGCATAAATAGAAAATTGTTACTTGTAGAGAGAAAAATCTTAACTTCGACGGAAACCTTGCTGTCATTAGAAAAAATGTCCTACTATTATGAAACAACTGTTACTTCCCAGAAAGCTTTGATTTAGTTCAACACTCTACTCAGCATTCTCTGAAAGGCTCACCTGAATGCCCTTTGTCCTTTTGAAAGTAAAGTTCAAAATACATAGGCTAGCTTTCTCAGTAAAATATACTATATGTAAACAATGAACGAATTGCTTTGAGGACTGTGGAAAGGTTGACATCCCCAAAAACATAATTACTGGATCTTTCCACAATGCTGAACGAAATAGATCTCTTAAAATTTTGATCGGATGTGTTTTGGAGAATGATAGGCTTCAGGAGGGGGATTGGTTGCCCTCCATTCACTTTTGACTCTTAAGAAGAGCACTAAAACTTCCGACTTCAAATCAAATAAGCTCCATCCGATCGAAGTTTATATGACCGGCCGTTCCATAAAAATTCTAAATGTCCCGGGGCATAATTCACAACCCTTGTCCCTAGGCTATGAGGGGTGTCCACCCCCTCCCAATTGCCCAGGGTTGTAATCTTTACAATCTTGGACTTTTCATTGTAGAAGTTACAGTGTTGTCTTTTTGGACTAATGTGAACAGCAGGGCTATCTCACAATTTCGATCATATGCTGTTTGGGGAAAAAAGGATGTCAGGGAGAGGAAGGTTCTAGTTGCCCTCCATCACTTTTGACTCTTAAAGGAGAACTAGAACTATACATTTCCAATCAAGTGTGCCTCTTCTAAAGTTCACACGACCACTATTTCCATAAAAACTTTATACACCCGGGGGCATAACTAACAACCCTCGCCTCCAGACTTTGGAGTTGTGTCAACCCCAAAAACCTTGTTATGCGTTTTTTGAACTATTTTTTTTTTAACAAATGCCTATCTCAATATTTCTACCAAATGCATTTCGGGAAAATACGACGTCCCGGGGAGGGGGTGGCTTTCCTCCGATCATTTTGACTCTTAAAAAGGCCACTAGAACTTATGATTGCCAATCCAATGAAAGTAGAGGTGACCCTAAAGCCCCCATGTGGCACCCCTGCTGCCATCAATAACTTTTTTTACATAATTCATGGATGATTATGGGTGTCGGTCGAGTTATTTGATGTTTTTTATGGATTTTGTCAGTGAGAATTTGAAAAACAGGAATTTTGTCACATTTTTGGATGTTTTTATGGACTTTGTCAGTGAGAATTTGAAAAAACCGGATGTTTTATGGTTTTTGTCAGTGAGAATTTGAAAAACAGTAATTTTGTCACATTTATGGATGGTTTTATGGTTTTTGTCAGTGAGAATGGAAAAACAGAAACTTTCTCACTTTCATGGATGTCAACAGCAATTTATGTATGTTTCATGGTTTTTGTCAGTGAGAATGGAAAAACAGTATTTTTCTCACTTTGCTGTCAGTCATTAATCAAATTGTTTCCGGGCAAAGTTTAGTAATGTCTGACAGGTACTGCTCCAGGAATAGATCCAAGTCATTAATGTCTTTGCCTCGGGAACAGTTCTACTGGTCGAACTCCAAAGGATATTAATAACCAAAGGCCTTGGAAACAATTAGGCAAGAAACATCTTAGCGATGAATAGTTTTAGCGCGCGAGAAGGTTTCCTATTAATTTGAAATGCGATAGCACAGAGATGCCAATAACAAAGGAACACGCTGAATTTGAGTTTAGGGATTATTTGGGCGAAACCGTTTTAGACAGGTTATGGAACTATTTCGGCGAAACAGATAGAGACATTTTAAAAGAAGATTTTTGAAGAGATTTTAGAAGAGAATTTAAAGGTGAAACTCTGTGGTCGTTATAATACACAAGTTTCATTTGAACAGTGTTGTGAGGTCCTCTAACCCAACCCCAAAGGGTTCCAATCCTCCTACCCCTACCCCGAAGGAAGCCTCCGGTCCTCAACGGCCCCCCAAGCTTCCAAAGGCCCTACACCGGTTCCCAAATGTCCCCCAGGCCCCCAACTGCCCCCCGGACACTCAAAGGTCCCCCAAGCTCCCAAAGGGCCACCGGCGCCCCCACAGGCCCTCCCCAGCCCCACCACGGCCATCCCCGGTCCCCCCAAAGGCCCAACCAGTTCCCAAACGACCAACAGGGTCCCAAAGGCCCTCCAGCGGTCCCCAAATGTCCCCAGGCGCCCAACTGGTCCCCCCGACCCCCCAAGGCCCTCCCCCGGCCCCCAAAGGTCCACCGGGCTCCCAAAGGACCACCGACCCTCAAGGGACCCACAGACCCTCAAAGGCTCTCCCCGAGCACCCGTCTTTCGTTGATGTGT